>NC_141770.1:15693643-15921143 GCF_051362555.1 Lingula anatina
CTTAGTTGTCAAGGTACATTTGTTTCAGACCTTTGTGTTTCCCTTCTTGCACAAAATAATAACATGCAGTTTACATTTAATGCGTGTATATACCAACTGTAAAGGTTTAATCAAAAGACGTTATAGCAATATGTACAGGTCTGTATATCTGTTTCCAACACCTGGCATATAAATACAACACTAAAATGACATATAATAGAATTATAAACGCGTCGACATAAGTCCATATAAATTTGTTACATTTTAAAGAATCATTGAATGCATACATGGCATTTTAGCGTCCCAGTTGCCATTTTGGTCCGCAATTGGAACGAAACAACCTTTTGGTTGTGAGGGTATCTGTAACATAAGTTGCACAAAGACATCGAGGTCTTCCGGTTCGTAAATGAACTGACTTATATTTTGTTATTTCCACAGTCAACCACATGCCTGTTCACACAATGTTGAACTAGGAACGGGTTTGTGCCCAACATTCATCATCGGGAGACCATGTTACCATTCATTCCACTTCCTGTGCCTGTGATATTTTGTTTAGAGCGGATGGGAAGATCCGGTTGCTCCCCAAGATACCTTAATCCCTGTTTAATTTTGATTAAAACATATTAAAATATACTTTCTGATGGCGTGAATTGTACTCTCTCCCTTTTTCCAACAATCCATCGTCGTGGCAGACCTTATAATAATTCTTCAACAGACAGCCATTTCTATAGAAATCCACTTGATATAAATGGCAAGCCACCTGTTCGCAATCTACACCAATGAGCAGACCGCTGCGTTTCAACAGTTGCAAAATTATGGATCATATAAGCCTGCGGATAGCGTAAGAGAATAGTGTAATAGACAACAGCGGTTGTGAATTCTGTACACGTTTCTCTTGGATTGCACTAACTTGCCCTCCATAAGGCGGTCACCGTTTTGTTTTTTCTTCAGAATATGATACGCTGAGGCGTTACTTCGATTGATATTCATATAGTTAAATTTCAACTTATTATTAGTCACATTGTTTCTTCTGTGCAATTATTGCAGTATGTTTTGGTTCTGTTTGTCTTCTCTGCTTTACAAAATTCTTACTTGAGTTAACTGATTTTTAAATAAATTTTAAACATTTAGATTTCTTTCCTTTTTAAAACAAAATCAGTTATAGGCTATTGATCCGAAACAATATGTACTTGCTTTCCAAACTTGCCATATTTGGGTGTCTAATCTTCAGAAGCTTTGCATTTTGCCCGTTTCCAATATTCCTCAACACTGAATGTAACCACATTTTGTACAACAATTATAGAGGCAATTAACAGGTCAATAAACTCGAAGCCACATCTGTCTCGTTACTAATTAACAGAATTTTAATTTTAGAATATAACCGTCTTACGAAATAATTTCTTTAAACTCTCCCTTTGCTGCAGAAATAGGAAAAATGTCAAAATTAAATATAACGAATCACCGGATTTTAACAATGAATAAAATATTGATGTAGTAGGATTGCAATGGAATACAGATAAGGTAAATAATTATGAAGAAATCCTGTTTGTCTGTTTTTGTGCGTTTTTTTTTTTTAGATTTTCAACAAAGGTATCATAGTTTAAAAGAAAAGAAATGGCTGAAATAATAGATAAAATTACTTCCAATTATACTGATAAATAGAAAGTTTGTGAAGATCGGTAAATATGTATGAAGTCCTGTTTGCTATACCACTCACCACACACATATTTATGCACACATTGCTATGAAACTATTTACTGGAATGCATTAACTTGTATTGACCCCTGCACAAACGCACATAATGCGCAGTATTTTATGGATCATATTCTCAATAATAGTAGCTGACTGGTTTTACGTTAACTGAGAGAGAGAGAGAGAGAGAGAGAGAGAGAGAGAGAGTTAGGAATAGAGTTAGAAAGAATAGCTGAAGTGAAAAGCTTTAGATATAAGCGCTTTTATAGATATCTTAACACGTGGCGATTCGCTGCCACTATTGACTACTGTGTGGCATTGAAGTCTGGTCTGGTTTTGTGAATCAGAGATCGTGAATGTTCAAGTATGTGTGTTTGTGACTGATATTATCGACTGCATGAGCTCTATTTGTGTTCATTTTCAATGTAACATCAACGCCAAATGATCATGACTAGCAACGCTTTTGTTGCGCCGAACAGGAAGGCCAATTGGCTACTCGAACAAATGACCACGTAGCTCTGATCTTGCGTGGGAAAAGACCACATAAAAGGGGCCACCTTGTGCAGGGCACTGCCAGGTAGGGGCGGTTATTTGCTGATGCCTTGTCAGTGTGACGTAAACGAGTCGATTTGGTTTGTTCCTGTAGATTCCATACCATGTTCATTCATTCAAGGGTATATTGAAGGTCAAAGGACTCCAGGCTGTTTGCAAACATTGTTGCCTGTAAAATGCACATGTGCCAGAGTCCGAGTTCCACCGCCACTGCGAGGCTCGGTGCTGTAGCTTGCCGAAGGGGAACAGTGTTCATTTCTCTGAATATGAATACGTGTTGGCATGTTTTGGCTTGCCAACAATTTGTGTGTAGATGTAAATATGTATATATGAATATATATGACTACACGTGGGTGCACACTGGCTCGAACACACGTGTATATAAGTTTGGCATCACGTTTAGGCATATTTCTCATTTTAATATCTAGTTGCTACAAAAAAGATAGCTAACACGAAAATTTGACGCTTAACCATTTCTAAATTGATTAAAATCAACAAAATACCGTCACTGATAATACAGGATAATTAAAAAAAAACAGTAGTTTGAAGTTTTAAAAAGCGTTCGTTAGACCGGGTTTAACCATCGAAACTTTGTGAGTAAACATTCAATGTTATTCAATATCTTTGCGTAGTTGGGTAGTTTACATCGGTTACATACAAAGCACGACTAGAGAACGATATGTTGATTGATATTCTTGCCATTCCATATATATAGGCACAGGGGCAATGGTGTTCAGTATAAATGAATGTATACATAACATCACACCTTTGGCAGCGTACCTTGGAATCTAGGGAGGTATTTTTTGGCAAAGAACAATAAATCATTGGAATTTCACTCATGTTAGATTACCCCTGGACACTGAAACACGCTAATTGGGCTGTAATTGGCTTGTATCTTAGGGGAAACACGCCATTTGCAATCCCCGACGACTCAAACAAATTCCCTTCTTTAGCACGCCGTGCCAAGCATGAATGATTTCAGATCAATGGACACATTTCTGAGGACTTTGAACCAGACTTTCTAGTCTTCACAGCGTTATTCTGATGATCATAATTGTGTGATGTTTTAAAATACCCCCTTTCTCCATTCATAATTTCAAATTTGATGATGTATTTTAATGAAAAAAGTCTTGAGTCGCTGATTACGGGTAGGTGATTTATGTGTTGATTTGAAAAGCGAATTATATTTTCAAATATTTATTCCCTGCGATTTTTTTGCAAGATAGATTTCTATATTGGTCCTTGTATTTTTTGTGAGAATATAACAGTTCACTGAATTCATATCGAATTAATTAGAGTAATATATATAGACAGCTTGTCCTAAGTTTCGCGGCTAAAGTTGCATTCAGAAAGCTTTCCCTTTCAACGTCGCCAACGGGAAAACCAACCCTATTCCCTCTTCTGCTTGTTTCAGGATGTTTCGAGCCTTGTTTCCGCTCATGTTGATTTTACTCAACCGGCGCTGCATCGATGCTAATTTAATCTACTTGATGTAAATCTGCCATATCTATTAATAATTCAACAATTTTAGGAGGCTTTCAGAGAGCATGGAATGATTGCGACGCCAGGATTGTCATATGGTAAAATATATAATCTTATTATTTCCGAGGGAATTAAATTTTCAGGATCTCGGCTAAAATGCTGAAATCTTAAAGCTTAATCAAGCGTGATTATTCATTTGATCTTGTCGAACAGGCCCTGACATATGCTAAATGCAATTTCTTTTTAAAAGCATCTGTCTTTTGTATAGTTCGCGTATGATAAAAAACCAAAAAATACATTTATATATAAAGAATATCACAAAAAAATCATAATTTTCATTTTAATATAATCAAATTGTGACAAAACCATATGTGTTTCCAAATATCAAAAACTATCAAGTTTTCTAAATGACCTCTCCGTCTGCTTATTGCTTATTCCAAATACAGTATTAAAATGCTGAGGTTTACAAAAACAGTATTCTATTTTGAAAAATGCACTGCCATCAAATAACGAAAAGTTTACATCGGTAATTTAATTTTACAATTTTCGTGCATTTACATCCTTTTCACGATAATATAAACAGTAGAAATGGGACACTACAGGACAAATATTGATGACAAAATCAAGGTTCTCATGCTCAACTTATGCAACGTTACAAAAATATTTGAGGAAACGGAAATGAGCCGGCATTCACAAGGTAAAGAAAACTACACAATTACCCCTTATGTATTTGTTATATGTTCTATATAATCTAAATACACGTTATATCGTCCTTAACAGTTCGTATTTGTCCTGGTGCGACCAACCTATGGAATTACTCATGTTACAATCTGAATGCTGAGGATGGGCACTTATATACGTTTAAATACGTTACATTGGAATCATTCATGAACAATGAAGGAAAGGGGTCTTTTAGGAATGCTGAAAACCAATGTGTCTCGCTGCCACACTGAACTTACCCATCAATTTGTAAAGATCGGACTAACTGAACATGGACGTGAAAAGTAATGCTTTTTGTATATTAATGTTTTCCTGTGCAGTGTTGCTATATTCTACTCATTTGTGAACACTTCATCACCAACAGTTTTCGACTCTGAGGTCCTTTGGTTTTAATTCTGAATAAATTTCCATGTTTATAACATTATCAAAATTCTGATCTACTCATTCTAACTTTGTCTGTGATGTCATCAGTAAACAAAAGTCTGACGTATAAAAAAAATCATCCCTATGTGAACTAAATCATAAGTTTCAGAGTAATAAACCATGGCCATTCTACCAACTGGTTTGCGATGAAGGCCTACCAATTTGCATCGCTCTATTGTTTTATTATGTATAGTATTTCTTTCCTTTCCTCCACCCCAACTCACCCCTTAACTTATTGATGGATGAACGACAGTTAAAAATGTGATAAAAAGGCAGGGTAAAGACACGACCACGAGCATCGCGTGCCACGGACCAATTTTTCTACATTTACTACTCATCGTTGCCTGACTTCTGAAATTGGACTCGGTCATTGAGATGTTTAAATTCAATTATTCTTCCGTGTTTCAAAGGTCTTTGTAACAAAGCTAACTAGAAATGGTGAACTGTGTATAGGAATGCATGCTGTATTGTTCGTTCGTGGCCTGTTCGTTTTTACGCCGAGGTAGATGTAAGGAATATATGTTTTGTGTATTTCCTACTTGGACAACTTATTTTAACTTTATAGTTAAGAATTAAATGACACCAATCGCGCGTAATTCATAGAGTATAACTTCATGCAAACTTCTGTTTAAGATGGACAACTCGCAGCCGTGATTTATACGAAACGGCTGGCTGCGAATCCTCGTCTACAGAAACTTTCCTAGTTATTTCCCAAAGCAGATTGACTCCCGTAGTTAATTTTCCTTGAATTATCTCTTGTATAACAATCGCCCTTATGGGCTTTGAAATTCTTGAATAACATGTGTAGAGGAGTTATGGTTGTATTAATGTTCAATTATTATACAGATAAAGATTTGCAGGATTCTGCCGGGCTGCATGGCATAAGTCGGGCCATCTAGTTAATCTGTTTCGGTCAATTCTGGCTGGAATATTTGCTGTGCAAACGTCTTCCCCCCTGTTAATTACGGACAGCTGAATCATTGAATTGTCTTTGTTTGACATGATTAGTGGCTTGATGTAGACTAGAAAGGTGGCGTTGTTTGAACGATTTCAGAACTTTGAACATTATTGAATTGTCTTGTGGGGTTTAATGATAGGCTGAACCAAGGAAAGAAATAAAATCGTGACCAGGTTTTATCGGTTTGGTGAAGTTAGGTATGCTTCTAGTTTAAAAAACAGTAGTGAAAAAGAGGCCAGCTGTATGCATTCAACCTACGAATTAAAATATCGGATTGAATATATCATCCAACATCAACTACAACACAGGCTAATTGCACAATGTACTGCAGTTATACAATCCAATTACTGATAATACGACAGATGTTATGTATTGAATATATACACCTCTAGGTGAGAATTTAAGATTTTCGTAATATAATATAAACAAGGCCACACCACAGCTTTGTCCACACAGGGAGGGCCTGCCCACGTACATATATATGCCTCTGAAAGAATTACATATTTATCAATGACAGGTGCAGGGGTGGGGTGGGTTTGTAGGAAAAGAGGTAGGGGGAGACTCAGGGGGTAGTAGGCTTGAGGGACAGGGGGTAGGGGCCGAGGCACAGGGGGTGGGTGGGTTTGAGGGAGGGTGGATGGATTGAGGCACGGGGTGTGACACGTGGTACCAGTGAAACAGAAGACAGACTGGAGGCACAATGTAACAATGTAACAATTTGACTTTATTTGTCTACGGTTATTATGTCACCATTTTCACGGGTTTTCTGATACCAGTTTTGATGTTACATATTTTCATAACTTCAGTCTATATTTCATTATTGTAATGTTTATAACTATTATGACGCTATATCTACCATACCTATAGACAAAACAGGGTGGGGCAGTGTGCCATAAAGTAGGCCTACTTGTGGAATTCAATCTGTAAATAGGACTACACCTACGGCCTCTAGAGACTTCTGATTCCGATACAAGCACTGCCAAAATTTACTAACATCAGCAAGGAAATAAATGACCTACTTTGTTTAAATATACATTCTGATCTACGTGACATTAATACAGTTGCGTAATATGAGAGAGCTTTAAAAATGAAAAATGTCGTCTTAGGCAAATGGTCTATTCAGAAGGAAAATACGGGAGCATTGGTTCTGCGCAGGAGACTCCTTTTTCCGTGCGTCTTTCCGAATAGTACGGTTGCATTATGTCAGAGATTTGTAAAGTTAATCCAACCCTACGTGAAGTTAGGGGTCCCGGTCAGCAGGAACTAGAGAAGTCTGGTTCTACAAGGGCTCTTGTCTAATTCACAACCACTGTAACAGCTTGGAGGTGTTTGAACAGTTCAAATTCATTACGTGAATGGACTTCTGACCGCGGTCATCGATGACCAAGTATGGCCAGATTTAGCTTGAAAACAAGGGGAAATGTATTGAAAGGTCAGTCGATATGTTGGGGCTAAATAGGTTAATTTAGTCTTGAAATTTCCCCCATATTCACTATTCCGAAACACCTGCAATTTATATTATAAAAAGCGTATTGTATAAGGAAAAACAATCAAATATACATATTTGGCTCAACGATAATTTCTATTACAATCTATTTCAGTTTAACAGAACATTTCAAATAACCCTCGATATATAGCCTAGGCCTATAGATGAAAACAAGGTAATGAGTGACCATGTGTGATTAAATCAAATCATAAAAATTAATACACAGAAACTTTTATCCAGATAGGCCGAGAGCATTCAGTATCTTATACATCCCAGCCAAATCTTAGTTAAGATGTGTGTGTGTGCGTGCGCGCGCGTCCGTGTAACTGAATATTACATATCCTGTAATGATGAATGATATATCTTGTCTAATGATAAGCACCGTCTAGTGTCGCCCTGGTGGCTGGCCTCGCATATACACCGCATAATTAGAGGCACACTAGTGTCACTGACGATCAATATTGTCCAGGAATGTGACATTAGCATTACGCGACAAGAGGTTCCTTGTGAAGTTATGTCAACATGGTTTAATCGGTGGCGATCAACGCCCCTTTCACCTGTCCAAATGACAAGGGGGATGCGCTGATGGCCCATAATTAGTTTCAACTACAAAGAACTTGACGAATGAGATTACGTAAAAGTATTTGTCCCGGGCTTCGCGAGGTGGCCATTAGGTTATCTTCAATTGTCACAGGAACTTTGTCGCCACTCTGACAAATGTCCCCACCATCTAAATGGAAACCGTTTCTCACAGGTATCACTGAGCTTTAACCACTACCTGGGCTTGCCTTTAATGTTTGCATCAGCAAATTCAATCTAGGTCCTATCGTTTGCAATCAAATAAATATTTAATTGACAAAAATATGCCTTTCGAACAATTTGAAAAATTTTCAAACAAATTAAATATTTTAGAATTAAAGCGAGCAACAGTTTGGTACAAAACATCAGGTGTGAGAGTTTCATTTTAACTAAACAATCAGATTTCGGTATGATCTATGAAAAAAATCATAAAAAAATTGCCGAAAAAGAGTTAAAAGATAATTACTTATGCCACAGGAGAAAGTATTTAAATAAAAGACTAAGTACAGCCTTGGGTTGTTGTTTTTTTCGATCTGACATTTCTTAATTCGATCTGTTTGCGGAGTTGCTAAGGTCGGGGGGAGTGGGCAAGCCCCAGTGAAGATATGGCTAACCACAGGAAGAAGATGACCACAACAAAGGGCACTATTCCCGCGACCTGTCACCACCAATATACCTTTGTGGCACTTTTTTAAAGGACACGAGTACTAACTTTTCATGACAGCTTCTACATCAAAACTGCCACTCACGTTGCGAAGAGAAATTTGAAATGTGGACATAAGTGATTTAAAACTAAAAGTATTTAACTTATTCTTATTCAAAAGCCAACTAAACAAATTGCACATAACAAAGTTTTGGTGATCGAATTGAGCTGAGTATATATATAAATGGCACAAGGATCATTTATCATAAAATAAACTTTTTTATATTGAGTACAAGGATAGTTTCCTGGCCCAGACAACAAATGCCCTATGTCTTTAAGACCTATTGTTTTTCTAACCACAAAAAAATGTTTAAGTTTTGCTGCGCCATTCTCGTCCAGGAACGCAAAACGGGGAACCAGTCAGAAAAGAACTTGCGACCTACTAAAGCCTAACCTATCTCGCATCTTATCACTGATAAAACTGTTAAAGAATTTAACTGTTTACGAAAATACTTTGAGAAAATAATGATGTTATCTACAAAAGTTGATAAACAAACAATTTCTGAAACATTATGAATGACTAAAGGAAACGTATTTGAATTAAAAGATTCGTGACACCTCAAATAAAAGTGCACAATACTTTCCACAGTTATCAAATTATTGTGTCAATTAAATCCGAGTTTGGGTTTACATGAAGTAGTAGTAGTACTAGTGTAGCTGGCGTCAAATTTGCATACGCCACAGACATATCATTAAAAAGTGGCCAACATCAAAAACTTCGACGAGCTCTCTAGAGGACCGAACACAAGTCTCCGCGATAAACTTTACCTGAACTCATCCTTTTCAGTGAGACACGACAGATAACTTTTTGTCACCGCACCGCCGATACTATCTCCGCCTTATCATGCTCTTCCAACACCTCCTTAAGTTGTACACGTAATTCAGTTAATGCCTTATCAGCGCGGCGGTCCTTTGATCTTTGGGTCACCTTGTATTGGGTTGTTTTACTTCAGGAGGGAGTAGAAATGATGGAGTGAGGGATGAAAGGGGACGGGAGAGACATCTCACCTCCATGTGCTCCCATTAGGAGCACCTACAACTGTGGGTGTCAAGTGTGTAGAGTTCCCAGTATAAGAGATATCGAAATGTGTAGAACTTTGGTTGGACGGATTTTTAACAATAATTTCGAAAATGAAGGGAGACGACAGTCAAATATTGCCCAGAAAACAATGAACTTTGCCACCCCATACACTTCACATTTCTGTACATAACAAGGCGTAGAAATTTGCTGTTGAAATCAATATTATAGCTGAACATTACATCGCATCGGCATGTGCACCTAATGTCTATTAAAAAAAAAAACGATATTATAGAAAAGACTAATTCAATATAGTTATATCTGTTTAGGAAACGAAGGAGTGGCAGTGCACTATAATATCAATCGCCAGTTTGAGGCTGTACACGTCACATTCAGTAGCAACTCAGGTGGCCTCTTGTCATCAGACCGCAACATAAAGTCCAATTGCTCTCAAAAAGATGACAATGAAACTAAATAGACGACATTGATATGCTGGGCATTGTTGTGCAGTTTGAACGCTGATTTGAGTACGAGAGAAATAAGGTTAAGTTTAAAAAGAATTAACATGAACTAAAATCGAGTGAAATGAAATATCACAACAGGTATCTTACTAAATAATACTTAAAAAGCATTGCTATTCCACTTAGTAGAAACTGAACCTTTTTTTCTTGTGTCGTTACCACCCTGACGCATGAAAGGGATAACAACGCACCTACAATGTACAAACCAGCTAACGGCAAAGTTTGACTTATGACCGTTTTGTGTATTGTAAATCACATTGCCCGGACGCTTTCATGCAAAACACTTTACTTTTACACATATGTCTCGCGAAACTCTACTCCACAGACGAACACTCAGCTTACTAACGAGGGTGATTTTTCTTTCCAACCCCAACACATCTCTAAACGGAAACTCAACAAAGCGAAACCAGCAAAGTCACATAAAATCGGCGCCATTTTGGGCTGACTGTGAATTTTGGTAAGATTTACGGGTTTTTCCGAATTAGTTTGGTTCACATGTTAAGTCGCTTGCATTGTGTGAGCTGACATAGAGCCCAGACATGTACATTTTCCAGATAACATCGTCCCGTATTTATGTCTATCTATTATCACTTAATTCGCAAAATAATTAACGAGTTGATCATATCATTCTTATGGTATTCTCTTTAAGGATCTCACATAATTCACCGTGTCTTTGGTTTAACGCATAAGAGAGAAGACATAATATTTAATGAATTAAAAATATAAGTCAAGAGTATTCGCCCACAGTACTACTTTAAGCAATATGAAATGTACGTCCTTTTTATTTATTCAAAAAACTATTTAAAAATAGTGCAATTTGATTTGTACCTTTTTTACAATATAAAAAAAAGCATATGTCTTTTTTAATGCGAAATAACCTGATCTATGTTTAATTATATATTTATGCCTTTCTGTTTATTTTTATAAGTATGCCTTTCCTTCTTAAAGTAGGTACATGTTCCTTTCTGTCGTAATACCTGTTGTAAATATGCAATGAAAAAATAAGGTAAAGAGAAAAGTAAAATTGACTGGGGCACACGTTCCTCTATATAATAAATTTATATTAGTATTTCATCACTAAAAATCTTACAAAAACTGGTATGTGTGTGTGTGTGTGTGGGTGAGAGAGAGAGAGAGAGAGAGGGGGGGATGGAATTGAAAATATACACTATGATTTCCTTATTGTACATGTAAATAGAAAATCGTGATGATGACCCGGGTAGGGGAAAACTCCACGGCCTTATTCCTAACTCCGTGATCCGTCCTTATCTTTCTCGTTGGCTCAGTTGACCTTTCACGACTCTCAGCCCGTCGTCCCGTCACGAATACCGGGCGCGTACTATAGATAAATATTTCCCTATTAATCCCCAGTCACAAAATTGACCTGGAGACCTCCCTTGAATATCTAGCCGCTTTTCAATTTGTAGTAAATAATACTATTGGTTTACTATTGCGATATTCTTCGGGTTCCATGTTACGGTATACTACTCCACAGAGTACAATGGAACTTCATTGGAAGGGTGTACATGAGAAGGAAGGATATTTAGTGGAAATAAATATACTAAGTAAATGTTCTTTAGATCATGGAATACTTTTATGAGGTTTTGTTCGACTTAAATTTTCTGTCAGAAGTAAAAGTTACATAAATAGACAACTGCAACCGTTTTTACTTTTCACGCAAAAATTAGACGTTTATTTCTTTATTTCTTTTTTTTTAATACTGAGGTAATTTTATAGTTATATATATATATATACAACATGTTAAAAATTATATATTATAAAAAGCAAGTTTAATATCTAGGGAAAAAAATTATATCTTGTTATGTCTCTCAAATGATCCATTATATAGTTTGCAAGGATCTAAACATAAAGAAGCCCTTTTTTCCGATAGGATTATTGACATATGTCAAATAAGAGAAAATCTTTTTTGCCTTATTCGAAAATGATCAAATACATGATGTAACGTGAGATAGAAAATAACACAGAACGAGAAGAAAATGTCCCGCAAATTCCATTAAAAGGTATCTGGGTGATAAACATCACATTAAAAGATCGATCAAATAACATTTTATCACAGAGGGTATCAGTTCTTAACGATTGTAACAGCTAAGTTGTGGTTTTTGATATTGCAAATATGTTGGTAAATGACTGGTGAAATCAATGCCTCGTCCCTTAAGTGCTGATCCACCGATTAAGTTCACTTAACATTGGGTGGCCCCTGCGCCTTGACCGACCTGGATACCACTTCTACCTGGAGAACAGGTACAGAGACAGCAACAAACACTTCACCTGTCCCTTATTGAATTTGTTGTAAGAGCCGTTATATATCTTTGATTTTCACAGGCCTCACCCCTTGAAGGTGACATATTGGCCGCAGACATTATTTGTTTACAGAAAGTCTGATATAGCTATTGACTGGAAAAAAAAATGTGCAGACTATTTTTGTGAATAACTCAGCTAATTAATTTCCCCCCATCGAACCTCCCCTATGTCCTCCCCCCCCCCCCCCCCCCCCCCCCCAACACACTCTCTATCTTTAGTTAATTCCGTAGCTTATGGTCTATTTAAAATAATTCATGTCCATTTCAAGAAATACAAGGACAAATCAAATGACAGAAAACGGCCTGTACAATATTTCTGTATGCCACTTTATCAGCCTAAACCAGTGTGGAGCTACATTCACAGACCATTAATCGAAATTGGATCAAATCTATTTGTTTTCAAATGAACGTAATAGTTCTTCTGTTACGAAAATACGCTGTCTTATCTCGTCCGCTGAAACCTAACACTGTTGGATGCTCGCCTCTTTTCACTCCATTAAGAAAAGTCGAACCAAGCCGCCAAAAGTTTTCAATGAAAGCAGCGGTCAGAGCCGCCTGATTACAGATAACAGCGGTAAATAAATCTGCAAATTGAATTGTATTCAGTTGATTTGAAGTGACTATAGTACTCTAGCTTCCCACTACGGACTCAGAAATTGAATTTCATCCTCTCTACTAACGCGCTCTCCCTACACGATTCCTTTCTTCTGATTGAATATTCGATTTGATTAACTCGGAAGAAAACTTGTAGCTTAACAACACTGCCTGACAAGGATAGGACTGCGCATGTCACAGCGTCTCTCACAATCAAAATGATGGGAGAAAATGGAAAAAAAATCGCTAAGAGCTCGGAGTTAATTAAACCCCCTTCTGACACCTCCCTAACTCACAGAGGGGCGTTTACGGACGTGCCCCCCTTACCGCAGGTTTTTGAATTCCTTGGGAATAAAAGCTGCCTTGTCGGATGTTTGTGAAAACAACGGGAAAGTGAGTAATCGGGCCTGTGGCTCGGCAAGGGACTTTTCAATCATTCAATCCTTCGACATTTTGACTTGATTCACTCTATAGAGAATAAATGGAATTAAACACAGTCGCTATCGATTCTCGCGCTATTATCATTCGTTAAGTCCACTACGCTGAATTAATATAGGATAGAAAGCTTCTGGCATTCGCCATAGTTTCGATTTTTTCTGTCTAGTCACAATGTTGAGTAACCTTGTTCAAAGGCCAATGTATATAATATGAATATGAAAAGTTTGGCAAAGCAGACTGAGATTAGAGCGACATCTGGCGGGATCAAAAATGAAATTTTATAAATAAATAAATAAACAACCATCCTGCAAATTTATAATAATTTTTGAGCAATCAGAGCAGTCTGAATATTTGTCATTAATCATTAATTATTAATTAATCGTTAGCTTTCTTATTTTTTCAATAATTTACTGCCACTGATGAAGCTTTTCCTATAAACTCAATACTAAGCACTAAAACAGATTAAGGAAACAGTATAAATGTTTCTCAGTAAGTTGTGGGAATTGTTTGAACACGAGGCAAAGTTTCGGTGGAGATACTATGTTTAACGAGCCGTGTTCGAGAGGGCCCATATCAAAGTGCGGTCAATATCATAACCTTGTTTGTTAAAGCCAGGCATTTTCTGTTCTGATGCATGTTCAACGTTCCCAACACGAACTATCTCGTCCTGGGCCGTCAACAGTTAAATTTCACTGTTGCATTCCATAGATTATAGAGGTCTATACAATATCGTTTTTGCTGTGATGATTTTCATCACAATTCGTTTAAACATATCTCTATTATTATTTTTTTATTTGTCATCGCAAAATACTTTAATTGCAGATTTCCGATTTCCCATAGGTTGGCCGATGTCGTCTGCAGAGAGGAATCAAAAGCGCAAATATGTGAGTACATTATTTTTACGGTCACAGGTTCTCTTTCACGTTCGGGTGTATTTTCCCTGAAAATTTGCCTTAATAAGGTACGAGTTATAGACTTTAAGTCCTATGCACCCTTCACAAACGCCTCCGCTTGCATTCCATGTGGGTTGTAGTATATTATATCATGTCTAGTTACTTAACTACAATGTGCCCACAGCGTTGAAGTACGATTCACTTTATAATATTCCCCCTTTAACCTTAAAAACGATATCTTTGATCCACAATATATACGATACAACTAAGTGACCCCTACACATAGGGAACATGTGACGGTTTTCAATAATTATAAATTCATAAGCCTTTAATAAAAAATAATGAACCCAACGCCACTATCTGTTTTCTTTGTCTTTCTCTTATAATCTCCTTTTAATGCCACTAGAGTTGTGTAGTATTTCTACACCGTTTCAGCAGACTTGGCATTGTTTACTAGTTCAACGGATACGGCCATAAACCGCCGTTTACGCAGAAGCCAAGCTCTATGACATTTGACCTCTTTATATAACGCTTAGGTGGTAAGCTGCCTGGAAACCCGGCACCGCTATGTAGAGAGACCCATCAAACTTGTCTATTTTATTTCCCTAAATTCAATTTCAAATTAAGTGCCTCTGTATGAATTGTATATACAAAATGGTTATTGTAAATTTGGTGATTTCAGTATTTTGGTTTAAAGGTATACGAGTTGAAAACAGCTGTGATTTCTTTAATCTAGAAAACATAACAGTGTAACATACACTGGGTGAATTGTGCTGAAAGAAACAAGACAACTTCCTTTAGATTTTTCCTCTCTTTGAAAACAAAATCTCTTGCAATGTTTGAAGGATTTTTGCTGTACTGCAAAAACGTCAACATAAAAATGTTATTTATTTTGACGTGAAGAAACATTTCATCAAATGAGAGGTTTCTGGTTAATACGATTGCTGTGAAGGCAATATCTGCAGGTTTCAGCTTAATTTAAGAGAAACCTGGATTATTAACATATCTAATATCGAGATAATTATGACAGGGATTTTCTATATCGCTCTCTCAGTGTCTGGAAGAGTCCTGTAATGCATTGTGATCCTCAGAATTGAAAGTACACCAAAATGAATAAGTAATTAAAACCTTTGGATCCCTATGTTAAATAAGATCATATTTTGGAGTCAAAATAAGTGACTCGCTCTGTCTTAGCTTAAGTCAAAAGCAACAAAATGATATGACTGTGGTGTCAACAGTAACACATAAAATACAAAGAACAGCCTTTTCTCTAACACCAATTAACCATTTGAAAGCATACGAAGGCCTGCTTGAATATCATAAAAAATTCGTTCGCGCCTTTTTTTCTGTTTCCCTGTCGCCAGCAGGGCGTTGAAAGTAGTTTGCACATGTTTTACAAGATAATATAGATATCCATATCATCAACTTAATGAATAACTGAAGGAAATCAAAACTCGACCTGCATTTTACTGGAGTTTATATGGAGATGTTTTGAATACAGGTGTTTTTAACTCAGAATAAATAGTACCGCGATAATATTTTTTCACTTTAAACTATCATTAATGTCAAGTATCATTTCGGTTTCTGTGATCATAAAATACTGACTCTTATCAGCAATCTAAAATTATATCATTTCCAGTCAGAATTCATTTTAAACAATTATTCCCCAAATTACTCAAACCTTCGCTTTTTATTACGCCATGTTATATATTAAAGGAATTGTTCCATTAAAAGACCACCATGCTGCACCTAGAAAAGAACAGACTGCGACCTACCAATCCACACTACATTTCACTTATAGTTCAGACACTAATTCATACTAAAAACTGAACGTCAGACATTAAGAGCTGGAGCGTATACTTAACGCTGGCACTGTATTAAACCAGAGCACAATGGATCGGGATCGTTCGTCTTAATGATCAATCACGCGATTAATGACCCAACACGCTTCAAACTGCAAGTTGCGTCTGGTTAAGGTACGCAATTAGACGAACTAAGGCAGACAAACGCTCTTATTTATAAGATGCTTATAATTGAAACCTACATACGCCCTTACTGCACATGACCTATTTAATAAATGCTATTTTAAAATACAAAAAAAAAAAAAAATGGAATATGTGAAAAGTGGCACGTTACAAATTGGCCCCTTGTTTAAGATTTTATAACCTCAAAACCCAGACTTCTGTTTTGGGATTATTTATAGATAATAATTTTAAACAAAAATTAAAAAGAATAGTACTTAAGATATTCAAAATTCAACATGAGCTTTTTTCATTATCGTAATATATATTATTTTTTATGTAAAATCTAGTATTTTCCTACTTCGGATTAAGCCATCATAAGATTTTAAAACTTGTTTAGATTTGCTAAGTAATGAAATAATTACTATAGTTTACTCAGTGTTTCATTTGAGTCAATAAGCTGGCAGATAAGAAATGAGGAAGCAAAATAAATAAGTAAATAAAATAAGATAAATTAATGATATTGATTTTCTAGCATTCCACCATTTAAATCACACATCTATTAATAACAGGCACATATTAATTAAAATAAATCAACAGTGGGAGTCCTATGCGCCAGTATAACTACCTATTGTCATATATACTTGTTTTCTGTTTGCGATACTTTTGACTGAGCTGGCACTGCTCAACCTTTTCCGAAACAAAATGCGTAGAAAAAAGGCAGAAGTCTTTATTGGAACCAACTTACAGCAACAGTTCCAGTTAACCGGTGTTGATCCCGGTGCAAGTTTTTCTTATCGTATTACTTTACCCGAGCTCGGGGTCAGGTTGTAGCGGGGCTGCCTTTGTTTAACCCGGGAACAGTTTTTTACCCAAACTCTGATAGCGAATCTTGGGGAGGAAAGCTTGCCACTTTTACCTTTGTTTGAATTAAGCCTGGTCTTCGTTACAGCGGCGAGAACAATTTTAGCGTGGCGATTTTAATACTCTTAATTCTAGTTCAGAAACACACGTATAGTTTATGTCGAAAAGCTATTTATAACAGTCTTCGAGGGAGCATAGGGGAGTCTAATCATTTTGAATTTTGATTAATTTTGGTTGATTTTTATCATCAAAATCCAGCCTTTCATGTGTATATCTGATAACTATTGTTAAAAAAAAGCAAGTTTAGAAGTGTAAGTGTGCAGTCACCCTGTTTTAAAACTATTATTCCAAAGGGGAAATAACTCTGCTGGTTACCAACAACATTGCATGATAGATTACAAGTATAATATTTTTACATTTTGCTGAATATACATAATTTTTAAAAAATTCCCAGTAGCATCAAATATAGAATATAAAGAAGATGTGCATTTTTGACCTTCCTAAAATAATCTTAGTTGATAAGTTCTATTCAAAAGTATAAATTAATCACTGTAAGCACTGTTAATAATTAATGTTGAGTAAGCCTCCTGTCGGTTTTAATATCGTAACCCATTGATTGCATCGCACACAAAGCATCCTTGCTCGAGTTGGTTTTTCTTTGTTTTTTGTTTTGAAGTCAAATTAGAACAAGTTTATTAAGTGTTTAAGAGAATGAGCAACGTAAAGCCATTAATTTTTATTAGACAGATGAATATATTATTTTATTTTTGTTATATTTTCACAGACGTTTTTGGCATGGGTTACTGGTTTAAAATAATAATAATCCCCTATACATAAGTGACACTCTCCATTGATGTTATGTATAAAATAAAACCTAACATCTTTTTTTTTAATCACCTGATGAGCAAGTGTTAGGGAGTATTTTTCTATGAACTTAAAAAGAAAAACTTAGCAATATGTGGCACGAGGTTCACTTAAAATCATCACAGTGGACAAAATCCCAGTCACTTGTGACAATAATTAAGCATCTTTTTTTAAAGAAAAAATTCTTTATTTCAGTGGTACGGTCTCAACTTTCTACTCACCCGTACGGGTAGGCGGCCATCATGGTCGGGTCGTAAGGGTAACACAGAGCAGCGGCAGCGGCTTGCTGATTCATGGTTCTCCATGCCTCTGCTGCGTCCTTTAAGTTCAAGCCGTGGGCAGCCTGCAGAAATGAGAAAAAACAAACCTTGTGCTAGTGAAATCGTGCTGAATGATGAGGCAGCATTTGGTTTTGTATTTTTATCTATTTTGATATTATTTAAAAATGTCTTTGACTACAATGTGGACATGCAATTGAATTGAATTGAATCACACAAGCACAGTCCAGAAATATATACAAAAAATTTAATAATTTCAAATATTAGAAAAGGAAATAAATATATTTTGTTATTTCATAGTTGATCTCGAAATTATCAATTTTAAAGAGTTTATTATCTATCCACATCTATCATGACGATCAAAATTCATGAGTGCTGACACTTCGAAATAGACTGTTTTTAAAATTCCACAGCTCAACATTTTTCAATTGTTTGCAATTTAAACGTAGTATTTATGTCATCAAGTATCTTTCCTCTACAGGAAAGAATTACACTCCGAATTGATAATGATATGTTGGAAGACTTAGGTTTATATAGGGTATTCCATTGTAGCAGCGCCTAGATTACTTGGTTAATTCTGTCACGTCACCCTGACGCTGCTGTATCGAATTACTTTTCAAACATGAAATCAACCTATTTAGAATCGTAGATTTTATTTAAATGGGAAGAAATTCCATCTACGTTCATAAAGATCTGAGTAAGCATTTTCTGTTGCCATTCTATTTTCCTGAAGTTAACCTCGCGTTAAATTTCTATATGTAGAAGTGCCACTATCTAACTAACAAATTGTTTGTTTGATTACATGACATCAAAACTTAGCTTACACTGAATAATTTCCCCTGCTTTTGTTTAGCTTTTTTGCACCTGTTTTTAAATTGCAATAGTTTTCGAAATTTCAACCGTCCTATTACCTAGTTTTAACACAGTATATTAATCTGACCTTGAAGAAAAATCTACAGTCGCCAAATATTTTCCATGTAAAATTCTTCAGATAGTCCTCAAGCTAACAAATCTGCCTGCCCGATTTAACCTGCAGCCAAATTAATAACAACTTGGTATCTAATGGAAATATTATCGTTAGTTTATAGGTGGTTCGTGGGTTCCAAGTACGAAAAATCTATACCACCAGGCTAACCTGCACTATCAAACAACAAGTAGGATAAAAAAAGCTATAAATATTTCAGTCTGGCTCGTGACGGACCGGGGTGGGCCTGGCGTTGTGACTTAATTCGCTCCACACAGCCCTGCTATGGTCAGTTTAATTTCACTAATAGGGGGATGCCTACAGTACCCACAGTGTTGGTTAATTCAGTGCAAAATAAGAACATTTAAGACGTCTGACAAATTTTAACTTGTATATAAAGTCCTAGCATTTTAAAAAAATTACTTAGCATAGGCATAGCTTTTCTTTATATTCCAGTACACTGTTGATTGTGTAGCGCAGGTTATAGCCTAGTTTGGGCTCGGTGGTGTTTATATTCATCTCAAAAAGCTGTATTTAAAAGAACAACAAACTAAACAACTATTTATACGTCTCCATTTGTGAGTCTTTACCCTTCAACAGTGATTCAAATAGCAGTACGTTTTAAACTTTCCTAAAATATTTTTTCTGTTTAGTTTCAAGCACAAAGCTTTTTTTCCTATATATAAATATTTATCAGTAATTAACATTCAGAAATTATAGCAAAATAATATTACTATACGCTGAGCAACAAGACTTATCAGCTTATGAATAGGCGGATAAATTTTGAACAATTTTTTTCCAACATGACTCTTTCTACTGTTTTTTTTAGCAGAGACTGGGTTTTAGCTTTTGACCTAGGTAAGACACTTTCCAGACTAAATTCGCATGGTTAATAAACCGCTGGGACATACCTACAGGCATGGACATTATCGGCCAAGATCCCAGCACTGCGGAGGGCCCAGGATCCATTTTTATGTTTCTTTTGTATTCAGTGAAAGTACCGAATAAGTGACATTGTTAGCCCCAAGGGCTTACGCGAGTGCCACACAAAAATAATAGAATAAAATGAGAATATAAAGACTTTTAAAGTGATATATTTTCCCTAACTTTCTTTTCTTTTCCCTCCTATTTTTCTCCATAACTCTTAATCAGTATACACAGAGTTGTAGGGGAAGACGTCACGAAAAAGCTGTTAAATCTGGAAAGAGGAAATAAATTTTCTTAACTTTCCACGCCGGTGAAAACGGGAGTCGAAGGATGGTGAAAATGAAAAATAGCCAGCTTTCACCCTCATACCAGATCTTTCGGCGCCTGCCTGCCTTGCCGCCATGTTGTAAGCGTGAAGTCCATGTTACGTATAATAGTGAACTGCCATACGAAAAAACATGGACTCTTGTGCGTGCAAGCTTTTACTACTCACAGTTTGAACCTCACAACAGCATACAAGCCACGAGCTAGCACCTACTATTTACAAGCTTAGCTAGTAAATTCCACTACTTCGTTGGACTTGAATTAATAAGAACAATCTAGTATTCCCATCATAAATCAGTTTTGCCTAGTTAAAAAAAAGAAACCTGAATTTTTAACCCTTCCTTCTCTTGGTCTGAAGTACAGTGCCGTACATATACACTGGCACCCACACTGTGTGTGGGGTTTGTCTTGCCTGATCATTTCACAGAGTTCGTTTTTCCTGTTGTTGTACAAAATACACGAAGGCTTCAGACAACATAATTAAAGAAGCTTGATGGTAGTTGAGATATGGACATTATTCCACCAGCATTTACCCGCGCCCGGATATCAGGTTAATACAGCTAATAAAGTCATCATTCTAAATATCCGCTGGCAAACCGACGGCCATGTTGTTGTTTTAAAAAACGGAGGGAGCGTAGAAAATTTAAGGATATATCGGCACGCACTTGAACAACACAGTACCCTGCTTGGTTAACACAGCCAAAGCTACCCCTTTACCTAAACGTCCGCCAGCAAAACGACGGCCATGTTGTTGTTTTAAAAAAGGGTACTATTCGGAAAATTGACTATATAAAGATAACGTACCAGTGGCGAGTAAAATGCTGAGGGGTCTGCTAGGGGGTACATTCCCTGTGCTGCGGCGGCGTACGCTGCCGACGTGTACATGGTCTCTGGGGTCAGGCCCGCCACACGGGGGTACGTGATAAGACTGGGGTTGTACTGGCACGAGCAGATCGTCTGCCCCGTGTGGGGATCAGTCACTATCGGCCGCCCGTTCTGGCAACAAGGGGGTGACGAGGTGTGAGACCCTCCCCCTCCTCCTCCTCCTCCTCCTCCGGTAGAGCCCGGCGTCCCTCCTGCTCCGGTCCCAGGTCCTCCTACCCCAGCTGGCGTAGACGTAGACACCGACGACGTCACAACGGCCGGGAACTGAAGCTGAAGTGGCAAAGAACAACAAGGCCATACCAATGGGATCTTCATGTATTTTTGAAATAAAACACGTTGCAAAAAATAGAACATGACATTAGGAAAACAACCGGGGGGCTTTGACGATGATTTGATGACCGGTAGAGATGCTTGTTGTACACTTCGAACAATACCCCTTTTTTGTTTCAGACACACTGACATTATATTAACTGACTCTATCTCTGCTCAGACAAACAGGACAGGCAATGAAATTAAAACGCAATCTTGGTCGAGCTACTGATAATCAACAATCTTTATCGGTTTGTTCATTACCCATCAAAGGCATCTAAACAGCTATCGCTATAAATATTAAATTCTCTATAATGAAGCTGCGAGGTGAGAGGGAAAGTGGATTAAAGACCCCTGAATGGTAAAATTAACGCGATCTTTTAACTTTTAATACGAGACCTCGCCAGCAAGGTTGCGCGCTAAACTAAGCCTGCTACATTTAGCACATTTCA
Organism: Lingula anatina; assembly: GCF_051362555.1. Classification (NCBI taxonomy): domain Eukaryota; kingdom Metazoa; phylum Brachiopoda; class Lingulata; order Lingulida; family Lingulidae; genus Lingula; species Lingula anatina. The sequence goes on from NC_141770.1 coordinate 15,715,831, forward strand.
TTGGGATTGTGTGTAATAGTAACAGCGTAGCACGGCGGTCCTCGCCGAGCGCTGACTGCCTGGCTGACCTATTGAAAAGACACCTTAACGGTGCTTGATCAGAGTCGGTGAGATGAAAGTGTTAAGGTTGTCGAGAAAGGGTAGTTACCGTACCTGGGGTGCCGAGAGAGTGCTTGACGCGACGGGCGGTAGAGAGTACCCCAGCGGCGGGTAGGACATAATACTACAGCTCGCCGCCCGTGAACTCCTCGCTCGCCTCTTTTTTCCTTCCCCTTTCTCTCAGTTATTACTCCTTGCCCTTAACGATGATTGCACCACAGAAGGGGTTCGGGATATGGAATCTGCGGAATAAAGTTTTTTCCTTCTAGCGTTTTGCACCGGGGTCGGTCCCAGCCACGCAGGTTAAATCCACAACGCTTGTCTGTTTTGGTGCTCGACCCTCGATAGGGTGCATGTAGAAAAATGAAAGAAACCGGGTGTTTGGCTTGTTCGAGGCCGAGAGGTCAAAAGACACACTGAGATACGAGATCCGGGAAAACAACTCTGAGGCTTTCAGCTGGGATGAGATCCCTCCATCAGAACCTAACCGGCGGGGATACCGCAGTACGAGGAGAAGTTGTAGATTTTAAAAGTAAACGTCTTAATCAGCCGCCGCGTCCAGTACATTAGTCCACTGCTCCCGTAGTATGTCCACTCTTGGTCAGTCCGAGCGAGACCTGTTGTTGTAGTTAAGTTAATGCATTTTTGGAGTGGGCACTATTCGTAGTAACAGCACTCGACCAAAGTTAAGTTAAAGATTGACATCCCTTGACACGAGAGGCTCATTTTAGTGTAATGTCATGACGAACCTCATGCGCAGTTACTGCCCTCTGACATTTCCGTCCGACCCCGTGCTCTGTTTGATAAATTAGAAGCCCAGGTGGGCATGTTCAACGGCTCCTAATTTGCATACTGCTATCTTAATAATTATTCGATTTTTACAATCAGAATGAGAGGGTAGAATGAATGAAACGACGTGATTGTTTTGATGTTTCAGAGAATTTCACTCAAATGTTTATAAAAAAGGATTTTACCTATCTAAGAAACATAACTTCTTATCCTTCCAATAATATGCCCTTCTGCACGTACAAGATTGAATGACTGTAAGCCAATAATATCCTTAGTTTATGTTACGCGTTAAAACACAGATTAAGTGATGGGGGTCCGTCATGTATTAACAATTTATCTCCGTGTTTTGATTGGATGAAAGAAATTAGGTGAAACATTATCACTGATGTTGTCAGTCAGAGCAGAAGGTGAAACGAGACTAGTTCCCCGCGACAAAAGGTTCCGAGCCATTTGTCAGTCATTATAATTTACAAGCTCGGCTAAGACAGGACGAACCTATGTCGCCTGATGATGTATATGTCTCGGTTTTTCTATTGCAAACTAAAATTGTTCACAAAAATCGTTTTGTTTTGCTAAGGGACTTGAATGCATTCTTGTTAACCACTCGGGGAAGTTGTTTTCTCAAAATAAAACCTATCAAATTCCCGCATTTTAAAAATGCGATACATCGCTCCACTGTACTGTCTACAGTTAACGTCTGTTCGACCGAACAGCCGTCATTTTTCTAACCGCCAATTCTTATATCAACCCACTTTCCATTTTTATTTCTTATATTTAGATACAAAAACTTCGCCGGGAAAGGCGTTGAATCAAGTAATATTTCAGTTGAACTACTGCAGGCTACAGGACTTAGGACTGGCAACCCGTTAAGAAGAAAGCCCCTTACGTGAATGGAAGTCATAAAGATTTACCAGCTATTGCCGGACCCGGCGTTCTCAGTTTAATTAACAATGGTTAATGGAAGAAGAAATGACCAGCGGACGCCACAAGACAGTAGCGGTCATCAGCACGTGAGCATTAATTAAGATCTCCGTGTTAACGACTGCTTGCAAGGTAAATACCATTAAAAATTCAACTGCGAACTTTAAATATACTATATTTTCGTGCTATTGTCGCACTAGTGTCCCATGTGCAAGCTTCAGCTAGGATCACACGGTTTTGCTGGGATAGCATTACAGCAGGGTTCGACATGGAGGACGGCAGGGAATAGATTATGCAATCTTATAGTGCAACTGTCAGGGTAAATTTTGGCGGAATATGAACACACTTCGCGGAGGGTTGTTTAGATGAAGACATTGACATCTGGGTATTTCTTCCCACATGTTTCTATCAGTTATCAGAATTGAACTTGGTGAACTTTCTCAAGGCTAAGGTATACTTTTCATTTTTTTCTCAATTTTCAACTTATTGAGTTTGCGGCAGGTAAAATAAGCAAGTTCGTTATTTTACTGACATCATTGTCGTTGATGATGTATTTGTTGTATATTCAAGAGAATTACATGTGCATATATTGAGAGAAGGCTAGATTGTGATCAGTGATTATTTTCATACCACTTTTAATAAACAATCGTTCATCTTATTATTTTTACACTTGGTCGTTCCACAATTTTAATATAATCATATTCATAAACATAATTGAAATTCCTTTCGTTAATAACAAGCTAAGATCAAAGGAGACAAATATACAAAATCTTAACTGACAAATAAATTATTCCAAATAAAATATTTAGCCTCTGCGCTGCCTTCTGTCAGCCTTAGTGGCGACATTTGATAGGTGCATTAACAACTTCCTCTAAAAACTGAGAGCACACCATAGTGAAGCATTTCTTGTTTAGGAGAATATACGAGCTAAAAATATAATACATGAGAGGTTAATTTAGGTTTGTCAAAGAAAAATTATCGTTTTGAAATTATTAAGCAATTCTACATTTCTATTTTACTTTGTTGTAAACTCATAAATTATTGATATGCTCACCAAGATCTGAAGAGCCGACGGATTTAGGGGGAGATTTTATCTTAGTCATTTCTTTGCTGCTATGTTATTTGATTATCCAACCGACCTTGTAGTAATCTAAAGGACCCATCTTAATGCCTGCGGTCCTCTTCTTTACCCCTCCTTTTTACATACCTACCTCTCCTTTCATTTATTTATTTATTTATTTATTTATTTATTTATTTGTTTGAAAAAGAATTTATTTATTTATTTAGTTATTTTGTTCGTTTGAAAAAGAATATTTGAACCTTAGTCAGATACTTCAACCAGGTCAGTTGTAATGATAACATTATGAACAATAATAGATTTGAAAAAAATTAATACCGAAATTATGATATTGAAGACGTATGTGTGCGTTTTTTGTTGAATGGTAAATTAATCCACTGTAATTAGAAGTAATATTACTGTCAAGGTTTCTGAATTCCTGTCACACAGTGGGATCATATTTTATGGACACTGTATATATATTCATTGATTTTGCATAGAAATATGGAGCGGTCATAATGCGATGGTAACTTGATCCATTATTTATACCTTGCTTTATTTTGCCATGTTCGAAACGTAATGCCACGAATGAACAGAAACAGAAATTTGAAGGCCATTAATCCGACGTCATTTATATTTAAAAAGCTACCTTGACGTGACTGTTCATTTTTTCTCTGAAATAATTATCAGGTACAAAGTTCGGGCATGGCGAGATTATACGTCTCCCTGTGTAATTATTTCTATTTGCTAGTTTGTTGACAAAACTAGTCTATTTCTATTCCGTATAATGATATTCATTTTTTCTGGTATATCTGTCATATTGAGGCTGGGGCTGGGAACACAAACTGCAACAACAACACTGGCGTGTTCTCTGGACATGAGAAAAAGTGGCCATAACCCCTCCCCCTTCCCCCGACCAGGATTATTCACCGAATTATATTTGTTGATTTTAAAATAATTTATTTTCGCTACAGACTTAAATTATATTTAACTATTATGATTTGAAATTGTCAGGTCATTTAAAAAATCTTATTTTACTATTTGCCACTTTTGTTTGTGCACCATACACGTAACATGAGGCTATCACTCTTTGTAATTTTTTTTTATTTCTTAAATTTATTTATAATCCCTTAGACCTAATCACGCTACTCGGTAGTGATAAGATAAGATATGCCATTTATTTTGGTATTCAGATGAAAAATAGCGCCATCAGATAATATAGTCAAGGCGGATTTTTGTAGTCCTAAACAAATGATGATAAGAAAGAAATATATGATTTACCCTCATGTGCAGCGTAAGTTTTATCCTTCATCAAGGCAATTATCCCATTATTTCTTTTTTCTTCCACTTTACGCCCATAAACAGACAAGAGTTTGCCCGGACCACCCATTCAGCTTCTTTATGTTTATGGGGCCAATTTCTGAGTAAATTACTGGCAATACAATCATTGCTCAAAAAATACATGTCAATCATTGTGCCAGTATCCCCGCCGGTTATATATTAAAATAAATATTTCGTAAAAGTAGAAAACCATACAAACTACTTAAATTAAGGAAGAAGAGGCTAGTAAAAGTTAGTTCGACTGCACGAAGAAGGTGGTCATTACCTGCAACGTCAGATCTATTCCCATTTGGGTGTAAGACAATGGTAGGTTGAATTTTATTATTATTATTATTATTTGTAAACATTTCATGTATTTTATTCAAACCTGGTATTTTGGGCGCTGACGTTCTTAGTGTTATTGGGCCGGTGCTGAGCAATATGTCATTCATATATATAAATAATATCTCGCTTATGAATTTTATAGAGAATTAAAGTTTGATTTCATAATTCTGATAAAAAGACACAGGTCAGTTTTAAAAGTTCTCAAACATCGAGTAGATGACTATCATTTGTGTCTCTGACCATCTGGGGAAGGGTGTTCGTGAAACAAGCAGTTCGTCCTTGACGCTCATCGATCACGTATTAGACTCTTAAACAGAATTCACACCGAAAGAATCTCATTTGTTTTCATCTCTCTGTGGAATTGTTCAGATTGCTGAAGCACAGTGCATGGTTTTTGTTCGCGTCGAGTTTATGGCGGACTATAAAAAAATAAAATATTAGACGTCATGACAATGTTGTTTTAACTGTTCGTTTTCAACTATTTCCTTCGGCGTATACAAACCCAAATAATTTTCTTTTGGTAAAAAAGATAAAAAGTGAATGATTGCATAAAAAGAATGTTGTCAAACTTAAAAAACAGGCTAACAAATAATATCATAATATACTCCCTCGCATACTCCCAACATAAGTCTGATTTTAGTAGGTTATACGGACCACTAAACGCGCTCTTCGAATATATATTTTTTGTATCATTTTTCACCGACAAATCTGCAGAACCGAGAACCTCTCCTTTTGCGCACTACTACCATACAATGCTGAATAGCAAGGCAACTCGTGTTCTCTTATCGATCACGTTGGTCAGCGATTGGTGGTCAGCTCTTCTGACCATGACCGTCCGACCTAAAGGCTGGTTGGCTGGTCAGCTGGTTGGGTTATCTTGGCTAGGTGGGGGTCACGTATTCTTGACCGGTCAGGCTCATCTGGGACTGGTCATCCTCTCCTTAAATTAGCGTCTCTCAAAGCTGTAACGACACAATTTCTCGCTCCCTTAATTTGATTTTAATGATAGCTCCCTAAATTAACACATCATCTACCGCAGTAGACATCACTGTGTATGCCGTGGAGTCTTTTTCTCTTTTATTTTGGACTAATTGAATTTTGATCGCTTATCTCTGGCTCTCAGCAGTTATGCATTTTGATGAGTCCGAAGCGTTTTGGTATTGAAATATAGTAATCAGGCATTTTGTTCACGTAACTTGTGTTGGAAGATATGACAAAATTTGACAATTTTAAGAAAATGGTTACTTGTTTACTATTGAATGTATAGGCTTTAATAAGCTTATAATTTCAAACCATTTCGTTTGATTTGTAGTGCAACTTATATTTCATTCGCTGAAATATTGATTACATTATTTTCGTGGTCAAACAGGCTGCTAGATTCTGTGTGTTTATTCATTTTTATTTTGGTATGTAAGATATTAGTTAAAAATATCACCTTTATTGCACCGGTGTTACAAACGCTTGTTATCACATTCTACACTGCGAATGTACTGATCTATAAGGGTAAAAATACACAGTTTGGTAATATTTACTGTAGTATTAGGTGCGTTTGATGAATATTACATATAATAAGTCAAAACAGACAAACCGACAAAAATTAAACCCTGTTTCAAAAAGGGTTTGATTCATTGGCATGATGCTGCACGACCACAATCATATTATCGAACTGAAGGTAATTTTTTCCAAATTTACAATTGCAATACCATAGAAAGTTTGAAATATCTTTGAAAGTTTAAAAGTAAGATAGATATATGTTAAAACTCAAACGTCACTTTCTCAAACATCAGCACACACATTTAGCTCCATTTCAAAAGCTGTAACATTACCGCGTTACTCGACACCCCGTTGCCAGCTCTGCCAATACAACCAATGCTGAGACCAGCAGCACGTCTTTTCCGGGTTTTTAATTCGATTTTAATACTGTCTAATTGAATTAAGACCTGTGGTGACAATAAATGGATGACCTACTGACTAATTTTAATTTATTTTGTCCGACCTGTCAATCAAACGTCTCGGAATGAAGAGACCGGGTATTTTGTGGGGCTATCGGTAAGTACTCAAGCTATAGAGTAGCACAAATAATATAACGCTGTTTACGGTCCAACAGCCATTAACACTGCGAAAAATGATCCCTGGTAGAATTTAAAGGCGGCCTACTTCAGAATCGATTTCATGTAGTGCAGGGGAGCTTGCCTGGCTATGACGAAGCCTGATAGATAAAGAGGACATAAAAACAAAATTTTAAAAAATTAGAAGGAATTAAAAAAATTCGATGCGCCTTACTGCAGATTTAATTGCGAATTCTTCTGTTGAAATGTTCTAAACCGAGAAAGAAATCAGATAATCACGGCGTGATAAATTATCTACTTTTAGATTTTATCATGATCGAAGCGCCTCATCACAACGTTAATAAAATTACGATTTAAACGTTTTCAGTAGCACGGCTACAATCCTTCATAGAACAGCCACGCTTGGGCGACTACACTGGGCTTGAACGAGGTCTACACGTCAACGAAGAATAGAAACCATCATAAAAGTAAATTAAAGAATAAAAAATTGCTTGCTAAGACATTAAAACATGATACCACGGCGCGACGCCTTTATCTTACTTAGACTTGATAGTGATATACTGGCTTTTAATCCCAACATTCTGTCAGATAGGGAGTTCGTTTTTTCCTTTTAACGAAAACCCACCCAGCTATTTTGATACTGTGTCAGTCATAAAGAAGAAACACGGACGGGAAGGGTATCGAAGTTTACCTTTGCCAAATTTGATATATTATCCGTCTTCCGTCAAGTTATCCCGTCTTTTTTTCACCATTTTCTCTCCTCTCTCCGTCGTATCCTTGTTTCGTATAAAAGTGTATTGGTTCTTGCTAAGAATAATGAATGTCAATAGATCAGGATCTGGGGTTAATTTAAGTTCTATGTGACCTCTGTGTGAAATGAGTAAAGTTCTATTTGACTGAGAAAACAACATATAATATATATATATATATATATATATATATATATATATATATATATAGAGAGAGAGAGAGAGAGAGAGAGAGAGAGAGAGAGAGAGAGAGAGATAAATACCCTGTACAAGCATTTATCAAAACATTGCATTATCCGGCCAAATTTTCGAATATTTGAATTTTTGTTTTATATACATCATACATATTGCAAATGTTGTTTATAATGATAACAATTGAAATTCATAATATATTTTTAAAAAACTACTGTAAGCGAAATTCTTGCATCAAATTTTCAAAAAATAAAATATAATTAATTATAGCTGATGAATCCCCATGAAATTTCGTGCTAACTTTTAAGAAAAGTGTTCGCTGCTCGCAATTTGCCTAGAATGTCTTTTTTTTAATCTGAGAATAGACTGGTAAATATTCTTTAATCAAAACAAGAAAAGAAAAGCTTAATGAAACTTTACAGTGTGACTAATGTATGAAAATGTGATTTCGATCAAAGGCGTCACGGTTCAGGGCTAATAAACTCCCTTGACGAAGGGTTAAAAAAGAGCCCGTTAAACAAGAAAATTTGCTTTGCTTTGAAAAGTAATCTGTAGTCAGATGGAATTTTTTGCTTATTTTATCCAAAAATTGAGGTTGACTGCCCAGGGTTTTGTTGTTGTTTTTTCTCCAAGGGGGGAGTAAACAAGTACAGCAAACGCCTGGCAATAAAAACGATCTGGTTGTCTTCTGTTCAGCCTGGCTAACAGCTACCACAGAGCCGTGAATAAAGCTTTTGAGCTTTGGGGGTATTTATTTAAGACCTAGTTTGTTGGTCAGATGATGCTTTTAAGACAAGTTTACTGTTTGAATATATTTACCTTATCATTATACTTCCCCCCCTCTCTCTCTCTGTGTGTGTGTGTATGTGTGTGTGTGTGTGCAGATTATAGCCAAAAAGAAACACGACTAGTATGTGACCACAATCCATGTATTCTGTACGTACATGTTAGCGAAATGTACGATTTCAAACTACAGTGACTCATTCTTTCTATTTTTTAAATGTAGAACCTCATTGTTGATAGGACAATAGTATCGAGATATATTGACGTCGTTGGATAGTATTTTTAAAGAAACAAGTTCATAAAGTCCCGTAAACCTGCCAAATAGATTTTCAGACATGCGCACCGAGGCCCAAACCATTGTAGTGACTTCAAAAAAGTACGACATCAAACGAACGTTAAATCTTTCTAATGTTGGTATTTTCTTTTATTTGCGTCTGTTAGTCGTTGACAGGTTTAACGACGGCATCCTACACTATAGAAATGTTCAGTAACAACAATCGCAAGTATAATTCTTCTCATAAGTTGCATGTTATTTACTAGATGCAGTCAGCCATATTTGATAGATACACCGTCTTCTTGCTGTTTCCCTCCAACGAGTTGATGGGTCACGTTACGCTTAAGAAAGAGCTCCATTTCAAAACAGCTCAAACCAAGACTACCTTAAGTATGTGATATTTCACGGCAGAGAAAAAGACAGAAAGTGTGGTTCTATCTTACTTATCATTTTGTTTCGCCCTCTTACATTTACTGACAACCCTCCCAAAATTCCCTACAGTCCAACCATTTTGATTGTGAACTCCACTGGTGTTCAGATTTGATATTCTTTTGTTGATAGTATTTTAAGCGAAGCGTTCAATTATTTTAATATTTTTCATCGTGGGTAACCAGTTAACATTGAACTTTCAGGTGTCCATGTTAGCGTCTTGGCATCAGGTCGCCGTCTGGGAGAGTTCTTCATTCCGGTTTTCAATTAGTTTCGCTGATCGAAAACAAAGTTTTTTTTTCGAACTAGGTAGTTAATACCGTGTTTTTCTTAAAGGGCGTTCGGGTGATGTTAGTTTGCGTGAAATGTTTGTTTGAATCTGGTTTTCTACTTTGAGACTTCCCGCGGAGGTAGAGCGGCGGGGGAACATTTTGGGTGGTGTTACCTTTTTGACGATGCACTTTCTATATAAATTGCGTTAAACAAAAACTGGGCATTTACCGGAAATACATTAGATAACGAGAAACAACACTGCTATAGAGTCTTCAGTGCAACAAACTTACTTCAGCTAAAAAACAAAAAGCGTTTAACATTTACTAAGTTATCCCAAACCCCTTAGTAAGCCCCACGATACTCCATGAATAAGCTATGAATCCGATTTTTTCACCTTTACAGGTATGCAAGTAACAAGATGCTTGCTATGGTGAAGCATGGGTTTATGTTTGTTAACATTTCCCAACAATATATTACCATGTTAATCTTTATCTTTCTCTCAGCAAGCGCACCTGATTATTTTTCATGCCACTCAACATATTCGGGATACGTTGGCGTTCTGGTAAAGCGAGGATGATTCAATCAGGGCTTGTTTTCAGAGAAGGTGGGACAAATTTCTGGGAACGTTGTTTTAAAATAATGTTGCTGGAACCTGTTTGAACGAAAAATAACACAATTGATCCCGCTTTCTTTTTATTTTGTTTTTAAATGCTTGTGTGTGTGTATGTGTGTGTTACTTGTGAAGTTCAAGTATAATGCACACAACAAATCATTTTGCTATTTGTGATTTCAATTTAATTGCATTTTATTTTGTTTTATCAATTTATTGGTTTCTTTATCCATTTTGAATAATTTGCATATTTCTTGATTTTTTCCTTCCTACTTAAGTGCAGTCGTTGAGGGGAGAGGGGGGGGGGGTAATACACATTGAAAACAAGTTGATACAAATGACCCACCGAGAGTCTGAAGTTGGCTACTGTATAGTGTTTGAGAGGTGGAGTGCTTTCTCATCTAATATCTCTAGTAAACTACCAGCAGTGTCATTTCCAATGACAGTATAATTCTAATCTCTGTTGTTCGTTTCTGTAACGCCACGTGGCTATAGATATTAGAAATACACGTACAGATACCATGGCCATGGTTATATTCCGTTGAGAGAATCAAGTTAATTTTGTATTACTCAACGTACATTTCACGTAGTTAATCAAGAGTGCCCTCTTTTGTCTGACATGATGGTCGGCAAACCATAAGTTAGTCAATTCCTAATTAAGTTCACAACCCTTGAAAAGTGTGATTCATTTTATATTTGTCATTTACAAAATCTATTATATTTATTCTTGTAAGCTCAAGTAGAAAGAGATGAATCACACCGTTCAAAAAAGTGCAAACCCCATCTATAACCTATTTATTCTATTTGGTTCTTTATTTACGAGAAAAGTGCCCGTTTGTCATCGAAGCACAGTCCCTCCTTTATTATTTATTACTGTAGCAAATAACATAAAAAACAGTTTTTATGAGCAAGGTATTATTTATTTCGGAAGAACTACTTATTATTCAAACACAAGTAATAAATGATATATGTTTATTGCTAGCTTGCCACAGACTGTTCAGAGTTAAAAGAACAGGTACGCCTAATTATACAGACATTGCTTCATATAATTTTGATATGAAAAATGCAACAAACTTATAGTCACATATGTTACAATAAAGTACTATACGGGTGGTACATCTTTTTCAGATGTATACTTTTGCTAACATCATCTTCAATGTTTTAAATCTGTTTTGTTCACGTTCGGACAGCAGATTAAAATCGACTTTTTGTTTTGCATGAGGCATATTTCCTTACCTGGTTACAATGCAAATAGTTATGTTTTCATTAAAACATTATTTTTGAATTACAGGGAATAGGACACATTTCTACAACAAAATGTAATAAAATGTATATTTGGTCCGATTATCGGACCACGTTGTCCAGACTTAGGCCGAAACCTTTCCGGCTGTCTACCAACTCTCCGCTTTCCATTCCAATTAACGACAAATGAATCTTCTTTTAATTAAAGTATCCGCCATTGTCTTCCTGGCAAGCAAACTAAGAGACGTGTGATCTCGTTTAAGTTTTTCTGTTCACTTGGCTCGTCGAAGTTCCTCGCGGCTGCCGGCAATTTTCTAAACAGATGTGTCTTAGTAATTAATTCGCCCCTAACACCTAACCGTCTCACCCGTCACTCCTAAATATCCCTCACGTCCTTGGTTGAATGGAGTGCGTGACTGAAGACGTAAGAACATTATTATAATTTTCTTTGTTAAGTTAATGTATTTTTATAAAAACAACTTATTTGATAGAGAAAATTTGTATTTTTTCTTTTGATTTTTTGTTTAAATTCATTAATTTAGTTACACAAAAAGTGATGAATCTCATATAGAATTACATATCTAGATACAGTAGTATTCACTAATGATGATATTCGTGAACGCCAACCCCTTTTCTTAAACTCAGTTTTTATTATATTTTCAATAAAGTTCTCAACTCCTGCGACTCATGCTCACACATATAACTGTACTGAAGTCAAATGATAGCTTTAATCTGATGTCGAAACACAATGGGGAATACGTCATCAGCACCTCCAGAACTGAAACAAAGCTCTGTCATAAATTGTTGAAATGGCAACTACGTGATTAAATAGGTAACCGAGCTGAAGTTTGGCTCGTCGTTAGCACGAAACAGGTGAAAATTCCAATTAATAAAGAGATCTTAACACCGTAGTTAATAAATTGCATATTACACATCTGAGAAGTATATCATTTCAGGATGATGCTTTTTTTCCCTTTCTTATCAATTTCACACTTTTGATAAATGCGATTTATTTTTTGTTGCAACAATGCAAATTGAAAGCTGCCTTTTGCGGCAATTGCAAATATGAGAAATAGCACATGAAATTTTCGGATATAGTTCCTGGCAATTTCTGACCAAGAAAGCCGTGTCTAGGTTGATTCTACTACGCATATTTCACATTTTTATTTTCTGTTCGTTTTAACTTTTGTCGTCGTAGATTTTGTCATTTTTAATGATTAACATTTAAATATAATTTGTTTTAATTTATGCTGAAATATTAGTTCTTGAATACGACTGGATCAAAATATTTATTTACATGATTAAGGGCTTATTTGAAGTTACATTGTTATGTACGTATTAGAAGTGAATTTGTTAATGTTGCAAGGGCAACCCTACAAAATGATAAAAATATACACTGTTTATACACGAACGTTTACTGTTGAAATACTAATTTTGATAATTCATAATTTTTTTTCTAAAATACTTAAAATGTGCACTTCGTCATAATATCAAATTAGTCGCTTTGTGTTTGATTTTGATTTCTGAAAAATAAGTTTGCATTCACTTTTATTGTACATAACTAACAAAAACAAAGATGATTTTAATCACAATGATAAAAGTGGTGTTCCCTCCCTGTAAGATGGCAGGCAAGAGTACTTATTTCAAAGGGCGGTCCCTAACGTCTGTCAGTGTTACGACCAGAGGAAAACTGTTCCTCATTGATGTGTGACACAGAAAGTTGTAACTTTTGAGACCCAGATTGGGCGACTGCTGCAGTTGTTGCTATTATCGTATCACAGTCACGGTTGCAGATGTTTACCAGCAATAACACAGATGGCGGCCTAAATATTCATTGTGGATGTTTTTTAAACCTGGAATACACTGCTTCCAGAGTTGGACACATGAGAAAAATGTCACGGGACAAGTGCTTGAAGTTTTTGTCGTTGGATCAGAGGCTAGGATAGAGTTCAGGCTGACATGTCGTCTTGAGAAAACATCCCAAATACAAACACAATTACAAAAAATATGTATTCATTTCCTAAATATTTGTGATAAATTTATGTTTGAGGATATACCAAAGTGCTTTCTAAAATAAAATACATTTTGTCCACGAAGTTTCAAACCAACAAATTACGCTTCCGCTCGATATTTTAAATATGTATGTGAAAACATACACACCTAAAGGCAGAGGCCTTTGGGGCATCACTGATACCTCCATGAAAGAGGATTATGATCGGATGTTCGATATTTTCCTAGTGTTATCTGAACCTGTGCACAAAACAACCAAACATGTTTCCATATCTTTTTATTTCTGATTTCGTTTAGTGCACATAAAAATCACTTCCTGCAAAATAATGCCAGGCATATTTCGGTATTGTCATTTATTATAAACCGCGGTGAGGCGCAGTAGAGAGCTGTATAAAAAGAACTTACCACTATAAGTCACCTCGAATTAGGATGTTTTTATTTTCTTTTTTTCTTTTGGCATAAAGTGAAGTGTTAATAATTTATACCGGATTTATTTAAGTCTCACAATACTGATCTGTTACATATTTCGCATTATTTTTGTTTTAAAAAAGTCCAACCTCTTGTGTGCTTATGGGTGAAAACCTTGTTTCGTTCATTTAATGTTTTTTTTCGTTTCTCAAGTAGAGTTCGACCCAAGAATACACGAATAAAATATTTTTTCTGCATAGCTTTAAAGGGTCCGAAAGATATTTTAAAAAATTCAAAACGAGAAAAAAAATAAATAGAAAAAATGAATTAATTATCATATGAATGAACGAATAAAAAAGTTGATAAATGAATAAGTGAAGAAACGAATAACTGAATGAATGAGTAGATAAACTAATAGGGAATACCCTACTTAGGACAGAGCGTGGTAGATCTGTGGTTCTGACTATGAGAGACCCTGGGAAGCAAAAGGAGCAAGAATAAAGGTTATTGCTTGAAACAGTGATATTTAACAACTGGCAGTCTTCACGATGGCCTGGCTCTTTCAAAAAAGAGAAAAAACTTAACAATGCCCAACTTCCAGAAAGACGCTCACAACACAACAGATGGTAAGGAGAGGACAATAAATAGCTGCAATAAATTTACTTTCTTGTGAAACAAATCCTGCAATTTGATAACACCCAAACGAAAGTTTTTTTTTCGCAGATATCCACATTTCCCCATTCATAAGGGTTCTGGAAACAAATTAAGCAAGTTGTAATTTAGCTTTAGTTTTTCGTGAAAAGGACACGTCTCCTCGCGACATTCAACATCTTGTCCTCGTCCCTTTGTGAAAGCAATCGATTTCTTTCATCTTATGAAAGTAAATTAGTGTCGTCCTTTATTGATCACAAAGCATTACTAAGGTCTACTTTCAAATTTGATCCGCGAGCTGTAACGGATCTCCTAAGTTGAAGCGGGGATACTGATATATTTCCAAAGAACAAAAATACAAATTATTTATTCCTCTTGTGTGCAAGTGTGTTTGTATGTGAGCGGATAGCACTAAGCCAGAGTAACTGCTAAAGCCTCGTAGTTGTAGTTATTTCGGTAACTCCCCAAGCAGCTGAAATGTGCGAGGTTGTGGGAAAGCTGTCTAGCAGCTGAGGTCTCGGAGGGGCTCGTCTTGATTAGTTTGGCCAAATGGGCCTCGCGGTGCGTTACACGGGTTAGATTAAGTTTGACATTAGTTTTCGTGCACTATACAATCCCTTGACATCCGTAGCTTTTCCTCCAAATTTCATTAGGGTAATATAACGTAGAATTGTTGCTTGCTCACTCCATTCAATACGGCCTCTCCCACGGGGGATGGAAGCCAATCTCCTCCCTGGAAGTAATTCTGTTTCGATACTTCAGGCACATCAGCCAAGACGCATTGGGTGAACCCCACCGTTCATTTAAAAGCAAAAAATCGAATTTAATATCACCGGCGTGATCTCACGGTGACACTCTTCAGAAAGTGTCACGGCTTGTCGCTTATAGAAACGGACACATTGTACCGTTGCCAAGCAAGTCACCAAGTACAAACGCTGAAGTCGCAATCCAACTTGACTCTTCATAAAAAAAACCCGGGAAGTCATTGTTGTTTCAAACAATACCCTACCAAGAGAAGTGCCCCCTTCTTTTTACTCATGATCCACCTACCATGTATCTTATCTTTTCATTCATATCTCAATACCCTTTCTTTGTATTCACTTCTCAATCACAAAATCAAGAGAAGCGACGAAGAAAGTTTTCTTAATCGGTGGATAAGATGCATCGCGGTTTTCTCAAAACTGCCATACATTGAGGACGATGTTATTTTCATATTTCTGTTCAATGGGGACATATGCCTGACGTGTAACATGTGGATATTTTCAACTGCGAAGGCCTGCAAAAAGTTCTTTTCCCTAAAAAACCTTGCATTATATAACGCAATAGAAACTGTCCCCTATTCCATGCATGAACGACTGTCTTTGTCATATTTTTACAGGAAAACTGGCAAACGAATTTTTAAGATATAAGGGACTTTCTCTATCAACGTAAAGTAATACCTACGTGTTCGCTTTGAAGTTAGTAGTAGTAGTAGTAATTGTAGTAGAAAGACTGCGTGAATTGAATAATTGAGGAAATAAGACAGATGAGACTTTCACTATATTGATTGTCGGTATAGAAAGGTCACGTGAGGAGGTAAATTGGAAAAAAAAATGAAAAAGTCGTTTTTAGATAATCTGTAGAATATATGGTGCAGTTTAACGTGATGCATTGCAGATAGGCGAGTTATTTTCGTAGTTTTAAATGAATGCCTCGTAAAAACAAATTATTAATGTTTATTTTTGCTTTATACCAGGTCAAATTCTGCACCCAATGAAGAAAGGCCATTTTACCACAAAACCAAAAATAAAAACCTTAAACAATGAGAACGCAAGTTATCCTTTCTAAGAACTAAAAAAAAAAAATTAATAATAATAATAATAATAATAATAATAAATAAATAAATAAATAAAAAAGGCGAGTTAAGGCTTATACATATGGGGAGCTTGCTTTCTAATCTACAATGGAAATTCTTTTATGCCTCAAATACAGACAGCTATAAGAAAAGGACTCTTGCAAAGTATTCAATATTCGATACTGTTCACAAATTTTTGTTTCAATAAACACAATTGTAATTTGTAGGTCTCTTTGATTATCGTCATTCATCATCAGGGCGTGTGCTAAAACAAGACTTGGTTGCCGTGAGCTTTCTTTTCGGATGGACAATAATTGTGCGAAGTAGAGGCGACTGCATCTCGGACAGTCAAATCTCCAATTTGGCAGTCATGTAGGCGTTTTAGAACCGAAACGCTTTTTATCCAAAAACTCGCATAAAGCAGACGATAACACATTTCTCAGTAGATACTGTCCTCCTATCTGGATCTAAATTAGCGAGTTTTTGTAAACAGCTAGTTGTAGCACGAGGCAATACAGACTACTGATTGCTCCACTGCAATCGACAGTCTGAAACCAAGTTAAAAGCCTTATCTCAACGGAAAACATCACAGAATACAAGCATCTACTCAATATAGCCGTCCCCTCTTCACAAATCTCAGTTTCTAATTCCGCAGACGAGAGGCTTTAATCGACTGAGATTGCTCAGAAAACATTCTCGACTGGAAGTAGCATTAAAGCATCACTGGCATTAAGCCGGCAATATTATAAACGCGCCATAATCAGTCCATAATCGCCCTATAATGGGGCGTATTGAGTCCTTAAAGTAAGAGAAATAGCGCTGTTTGATAGTATGTGTGCTCACCTAGGGAAAACGGCTGAGAGTTCATGAGTGCGTTCGTAGAATTGACAGCGCTCTTTTTCTTCTATCCCTCGTCTGAAAGGCCTATAAACATGCACTGTCGCCGTTATGTATTGTATTGTTATGATTGACTATTTATTTTGGGTTCAGCTGTTATTATTTTGTTGATAACATGAACTTCAAATTGAGAGCTATGCTCTAGAAACGATACACTCTTCTCTAACATATCGGTTTATTTTGGACGAGAATAATCCCAAACTGATATGTTGTATGCGACGAGTTCAGACATAATGCACCGCCGCTTTATCTCTTGGCAGCAACTGTAGGCGTTTGCTGAAATTCAAGTTTTAACATTTTAAAAAATGATTTCGCAAGATCTTATTCTTATCCTATCTCTTATTACATTTTTTCTTCGAGATTATTTTTGTTATCATAGAAGATGAAACGGTCCCAGCTTAAGGTTATTATTTACGCTGAGATTTATTAGATTTCATTTTTCAAAGGCATTCTCGGGCAAAAAAGTACAAATAAAGCTTCGTGATCAAGACAACATAACAGGTATGCAATCCTTTGCAAAATTCGTATGCCAAATTTGATTTCATTTAGAAGACACAAAAAGGTTTCCCAAGTAGACTATTTGGAAGGAAAATACACAATCAACGATCCTAGGCCAAAAATATCACGCAATGTCTACCAGTTGATGATTTGCAAGCTAGAATTACATATTAAACATTTTACACTGTATGCATTTTTAATAGTTGAACGTAGTGACAATCATTTGCACCATGCTTCGTTCTTTGTTGGCATATTAATTATCACTTTCTGTCCAATAATGGCAGTAATTATGATTATCCTACCAAAGTATGCTAGTGTCGCATTGAAGGATGACAAAATCGTAACAAAAGACCTACACTGAAATATGGCGGTAGACATTCGTCATACGGGCAAATACAAAACCCTAGCAATTTTTTAGCAACCATATGAAAATTACTAAAACACCTGATGAGTCAAAGTTCTAAAGAGAATGCTTAGATCCGTGAACAAAACTTTTTAATAAATTTCCGTCTTCAGTATAAAATCAAGTTCATTGTGTTGTCTGTGTAAGTATGGATTATCGGCTTATCCAAAGGTAAAGAGAATAACGCATTAAAAAACGACCCGTTTTGGTGCATGGATATATGACGAGTATGTAGAAAAATACACAAAGCCTTTATTGATATTTAGTATCATAATTCAAAATACAAAACAAAAATACGCCTACTTTATTTTGTATTCTCCTGTCGGTAAAAATATGCAAGCAAGTTTTGTTACTATATCAGCTACATGTAAATATCTTCATTTCCCATTGATTATTCATTTTGATTACTACAAAGTTTATTTCATGAATTTACCGACGATGAATATTTTGTGAGAATTTGCCTGTTGTTAGTAGCATATTGGTGTGGCCGCCGATGTGTTTGAAGTTATTACGTTGCAAACAGCAGATACGGGCTACAATGTACATGTAGTGTGAAACTTTCACCACCATGAGGGCTGACAAGCCGCTTTACTTTCATTATTACGACACAATCGGATTAAAATTAGACGTCGAATGAAATATTAAAACCTGAAATAATGCAACCTGGTGACGATTTGACGATTATAGTTGTTAGCGTCTGAACCTGCATGACGGGAACACCGTGTTCCAGAATTTGCACGCGTTCAAGACCAGATATCATCGGGCATTGTATCATTATATCGCTCTGTCCATCTTTTTTCTTTTCTTTCTTGAAATCAGAGGGTGTTTTTCGATACACAATATTTGCCAATATTGTTTATCTGTATAATCTGTATACATTGCATGTGGAATGAATACGCCATGAAATCAAAACATCTGATGGAAACTGTTTTGCCAGAGTGCGTTCGTATAAAATATCAGGTAGGCAAAAACTGTCTGGAATATACAGCGTGTTAATTTTCTCAATTACTAGCAGTTGTCTATTTAGACCTTTTTTTATAATTAAAACCATTTTTAAAAGATAAAATTCGTATGTGGTCAAACTGCCGGTGAAAACAGGTGAGCTATAAGTATACGACAAAGATCGACACATAACAGAGTGACAATAAAAGATAAAAATTAACCACTCGGCATGGTTGGGTTGAACGTTGAACAACTGCACTTAAATTTTACTTCAATAAAAAAGGTTTTTTATCTTCCTTTTAAGTTGTTTTGTTGGCGCACCTTAATTTCCTGTTGTCTGTGTTGACACCTGTTTTTGAGTCGATAATTCACTTTCAAACAGCAAACAGATTCATGTTTAGGGCCATAACACTCTTCGGACGCAAACCTTGCATTTTGATGGCTTATTACTATGCCAAAGGATCTCGCTGTTAGTGCCGATTTCGCGTTAAACGAAGCAGACGATCCCATTGTCTTTGATTCGTTTTATGAGAGTCTTGATAAACATGACACTTGGGGAAAAATGACCGGACGTGAAATCGGCAAGAGTGTCACGAACGTGCTTTTTCACCAACCGCGTCTAGTTTTCGAGGGTGTTACGGCCCTTCACGGAAGACAACATCTATCACGACAGCGCCGCGCGGATGAGACACTCGGTCGGGCTGTCAGAGGTCCGCGGTTAAATGTAAAATACGGATCCTTATCTGACTTTGTCGTGATTTCATTGGTAGTAAATTTTCCAGAATGAAATAAAAACTGAATCATCACTCACACACTTGCTCTAAAGACTACACTGTGTACGTTATGTTCGCTGGGTGGCATTCATTAACATTGCCCACACGACGTAGGCCCATAGATCGAGATTTGATTACTCAGTTTACCTGTATTTACAGATTTTAATTATCTGATAACAGTAAATAAACCGCAGTTGCTTTAGTGTCTAGAAATTTGAATTTCAAAATTAAACTTACCGGACAACCTTAAAGCCGAGATATATGAACACATTTTAATGTTGGAGTCTTTACTGAACATGTAAAAATGATTATTATATCATTAAACTCTTCCTTAGAGAACTATGCTATTTCATTTCGAAACGGTGCACTTTTTGAAATAGGAACCAATTCTAATTATTGGGACTGTAAACTGGTTGTCGAATTATCATAAAAAAACTTGAAGAAAAGTTTCAAATAAGCATCACCACCTACGTGTAGCCAATGCGTCTTCAGACATATACCATAGACCTGTGAGCAAGATCGGGTTATCAAATGTCCAAAGCTAGTTTATGTGGTTATCTTTTAGATTTAATGAATCGGTGTTTGGAAAACAAATGTGATAATCGGTCCAGTTAAACAGGGTTGATCTCCAAATCATCGGATTAAATGGCATGATTTGGCGACAGAAAATGATAATACGGGTACACTTTCGCTGTGTCTTCCCACGGCACACGCACTCACACACACGCACGCACACGCAGAAAAACATATATTTACGCGTGAGACCCCGTATCAGATCCTAACCAACCATCCAAGACGCTGTACCATGTCGGTTGGGTGTAAACAACGCATTTAACACCGAAAAACGACATTTTGGAATTCTAACCTTTACACTGGCATTTTGCACTTGGAGCAAAAAAGTATTCTTGCTTGTCTGGTACTTGTTTCCGGCATGACATTTCGAAAGAAAAAAGATAAAGGTCTCCTAAAAAATAACACTTCTCAATACAGATACCGAGGCTCAATTTGCAGTATCAACGTTTTTGGTTTCCGCTTCGTATTCTTGGCAAACAGGCCTGTTCTTAGTTCTTCTATGTTTTTAAAATTTATTTCTCAAACCGTTGATTGCTTGCAACTCTTTTGATAGCGAGAACAGTTTAGATTTGGTTGCATTTTTAGCTTATATGAGTGGTATACATGATATCTGCATGACATACCAGGCCTCTATGCGCTCAATATGTTTTATAATCAACAGCAGTTTTTACCAAAGTTCTAGAAGAAAGCCAGTCGCAGAATGATGTCCTTTTATAAATAAATATAAGCAGTATCTGCAGACAGGCAGATTCAAGTCAGCAGTTTGATTCAGGATTTTTCTATTGCCACGGTTATCATACGTATTATTTCACTGGGAAATGTGTTCTCTGCAGCTTGCTTAAATTGTTTTGTAGCAAGTACAAAACATTAAAATAGGCTCACTTTGATGGAAAATGTTGTCTTTAGTTCAAGTAAACAGTTTAAATCAGTGTTTTGTCCTTTGGCAGTTGCTTGGCAAACTCTCTTTACCGAAATCAGACAAGGCAGTTTTGTAGCAAATACAAAGACAAAAAAGAGTGGAAAAAAAAGAAAGAAAGAACCCGGTTAATACAGTCTTTGCCACAGTTATTTCCCTTCGGTGTCAAGAGGATCATTCAAGATGAGTAAGCTCGATCAGAATAAGGTTGCAAGACCATCCCTGGACAAATCAAACATTTCCAAAGACACAAGTTATCATGCATGATCAAACAAAAAGCAGTACATGTACGAAGTAAAATGCACGCAGAAATAGACACAATCAAGCAGTCAATAAGAAACTAAATTTCAACTTTATTCGCGCGTTAGAGCCGATAAGGCTGCGCGTTATCGTGCACTGGTGATCGCGAAAAGCTATTACGTTCATGAATGTCAAAGAATATTTTGTGATAATCGGTTCAAACGTGTCCCTTGAATGAATAACTTTCTTTTTTCAAGGGATAAGGGATGAAAATATCTCAAGACCGATTGGAAGCAAATCAAATATCAAATTGGCAAGCGGAGAATCGTTTATCCATTTAGTTTAAAGTTACACGTAGAGATGTAAGTCTCTCTCTCTCTCTCTCTTTGTAAATTTATAGTTAGAAGTAACTTTTCATAGGTCCTTTTACTTTTAAGTCTCAAATTATCAACAACGAAAATATTGTGCGGTTTACCGTTCTACTAGTACAATAACTACGAACCTACTCCGGAAAACTAGAAATCAATGAAATCTTTCTCTCAGAGGACCAGAGGAGTAATAGTGATATTCCTGTTACGAGGCAACACATAGGAATCTCGGAGCCATAATATCTGCGTCATCAATATTTAATTCATGGTAACGATAAGTCACGGAACAGAGACATTTTTTACAATTTTTCGACAAAAAGAAGACTTTAGGGAGTTTCTCGAGTTTACTATCCCTTTAAAACGCGCATGCCTGTATCTGGGCTTCTGGTCGCAATTCTTAAGTCAACCGCGCACAGCGCATCAAGCCAAATGTCGAATAACAGTTTTACATATACCAGGGTAAAAATGGACTTGTAAATAAAAAAAATGTTTCTACACAACACAGTGGAGTTAGATAGGGAGGCTTTGGCGTAGACTTCTCGCTTCACTTTAATTGACACATTTTTCTGTACGATAAAGGATTGCAGTGGTTCATCACACATCGTAACTGCCGCCATTTTATAACGCAAAAATGCATTTGCGCATAAAAAGAAAAGCGATATTTCAAGACCAAACTTAATATTTTGTTCATAAAAATAGAAGTCTTGTCTTCACTATTTTAAGTATCACAGTAGAAGATTCTTGAATAAAAAGAATATCTTTAAATTTCTTTGTAGGTTGAAATGTAATCTGACGCATCCAAGATTAAGATGTCTAATCTAAATTCGGTTAATGCAGATATAGATGTTAGAATATGAATACCCAAGCCTCGGGTGCTTGCGACAGGTAACCATGACAACTGCCATGTAAAGTGTAGCGTGCACCTATTTTACTTTTTGTATTAATTAAACTTTCCATACCAAATAAGTAAATAAATGAATAAATCTAATCATTACACGACAATGTAATGACTTTCTACATAAATTTGATTGTTTGTTTGTTTGGTAGTATCCCCAATTTTTTTTTTTTTCTTTTTCTTTTTTCTTTTTCTTTTTCTTTTTTTTTTTTTTGGACCTGTATGTCAATATGCTAAACCATCTTGCAATACTCGTCGGAAAATAACAGCAAACAAAAAATCCGATTTTAATCCACCTTTTCACTAAGTCATATGTATATATACACGTACCACTAGTATCACGATGCTGCTCATTGTTTTAAGAGATTAAAAAAATGTTACCTATTTCATAATTCATACCACCAGTTATTGTTTTTTTTTCTTTTGCTATATGATATGAATGCAGTTTTATTATGTTGTATTCCTTTACTAACTATATACATGGCATCATTTTCATACCATGTGCGGCTCATGTATACTTTAATTAAAAATTCGATTTCTTCTAACATTTTTTTAACACTTATACACTTTTAAAATAACAAGTAATTGCAAATATGATATTGGCTTAACTGTACTGGTAAAATAAACTTTTCTCGTTTAAATAACATTTTAATGAAAATTATCTTAATAAATAGCTGAGATTGTACAAGAAAATCTTAAATAGCCAGGTCTTTGTAAAAATTCAGATTTTCCATTATTTCATCTTGTAAAATGAGGAGTCCGGTGTCGTGAGAGGTCATCAGTTTGAGAAATGTTGAAGAAATTCACAGAAAAGAGTGTCCATAAATTGAACAATGGTAATCAAATTTGTACATTAGACAGCACTTAAGCAACTGACATCTTCGGTAAAATATCAGGCAGCGTAGCTACCACAAAAAAGAAAAACTAAAGCCTTTTAGCTGTCTCAACTTATTTAGAATGCTTGTTTTCTTTCTTATCGGACACAAAGAGTAATAGCCGCATCGTGGGTTCAAAATTTAAACTAGATTTTCTTGGATAAATGGACGAAATCAATCCAGAATCTCGGCGTTAGTCGACGAAAAGTGCAAATTTACGTCTAATTGTAAATGGTATCTTTTTCTGCGTCAAAGCGTCTCTCGTCTCGCGGGAGCCCACAGTGATTCATCATTGTTTCGATTCATCAAGCCTAGAACAGATATGCGTGTTCATTCGAGTTGTACTTTATTCTTTTTGAATGGAGCTCTCATGCCAGCGCATTAGATGTGTCTTGTACGTACTGCCCAGCTATTATAGATAACAAAAAAAGCTTTGTGTGTTAATAAGAGCCTCAATTGCCTTTTATGAGAACGTATGACCGAAATGTATTACTCACAAGATTGTTTGGCACTGGTCACGCACGAAACAAAAAGTGTGTGTGTGTGTGCGTGTGTGTGTGTGTGTGTGAGAGAGAGAGAGAGAGAGAGATGATAACAATTATATACATTACACAGGTTTCATTGCTTGATATATTTTCGGGTTTAAAACCATAAGCGCAAACTTCTGCTTTCCTGTCCGCGATTAAGAATGAACAACATGGGAAAAAACCCACGAATTAGCGTTTTTCTTCAATTTAAATTCACAGAAAATGCATCGGCATTTACCCCCTTTTACTGTGAAATTAAACTTTATCGATACAAGTAAATAAGCATTAATTTACTGAAGAACATAGCAGATGTGCAACGAGGGCGGGGAACTAAGAAAGAATATGAATGTAGACCTATATGTATAATTTCTAAAACAGCTCATTATTCAGTTGTCCCTGTCTTCTTTCGTGAAACATGTTACAGTATCAACAGGTTTTCATGTCTCATCTATTTTTAGAGATTTTAAGATACAAACAATCATGTAATACGTTAAAAGGGCATATTGTGACATGCTACATGTACACGTAAGACAAAAACATCAGAGAAACCAATGAGAAAACAACAAAATAAAAAGGCAACGTATTTAAATTAAACAAGAAAGGTATATTTTCATGGTCATAAGTAACAAAGAAAACTGTGTTTGTTCACTACTTCTGCGACTGAGCTTGTTTCCCTGGCGATTCCTCTGCGATGTTAACTTAAGTATGAATTCAGCAGAGCTTCCATCAAGGAAAAGGTTTATTGGAATCGGGGGGCAGAGAATGTTAAATGCCAGAAACAGATTTGTTGCTGAAACATGATGGCTTTTTCGTATGGCATCATTTCCGTGGTCTATTTTGTTAACTAAAAGTTTTTTGTCGAAGGGTAAAGATATGGTAAATTCACACTCAACGTGGGCGGTTTGCAAGAAATATTCACAAAGCCATGTCTGTCTTTATTTTCATTATATTCATTTATTTTCACTTCTTTTTGTATTTATTTCATATACTTTTCCAATTATTATTTTTTGCATTTTCAAATGACTAGGTGTGCGTTCTTTATTTCTCAACTTTTTTTCGTTTCCAAAAACATGTTTGTCTTTTATTTCAATGCGCTCCTCCCACATTTCCACAGAATTTTGGACCTTATTAACTTACTTTTTCTGCCATAGATATGCTAACACGAAAATTATTTGTTATCCTCATCGTTTATTCTGTTTTTGTTTTTCGGTTTTCGTGGGCCTTACATGCATAGCTAATGACTTTGCATGCCTTGCATCATTAAAGGTATACTATCCACCTTTGAAACTGTCCCAGACTCATATTTTCTGTGTCTGCATATCCTGCAAAGCTACATGTAAGCCTGCTTATCTTCCCAATTCAATTCAGTTCTTAAAACCGATAAAAACTCTCAAATAAAAGTACCTGATGTTGCTTTTTTCTTATGTAATGTTCGGAAAGACACTTTTAACGTTACTTGAAACGTTAGAAACTAACTGATATAATGTGGAATGGTATAAAAAAATCAAGTACAGGGATGGGTCGAGCAGTAATTTGTGAGTAGCCGGTAAGGGTTATCTTTTTTAGGAAATTTTGATTTGGCGGGAAAATCCCGGATACCTTTAAATATGAAATTATTATAAATAAACGTCTTTCATGAATATTTCTCTGTCTTTGTCTATCATTTTTATTGTGCATTTATAAGTAGCCATCTCCACATCCACAGTATATATCCAGTGTGTTTTTTACTTAAACAGTTGGGCCAACAGCAAGTGCAAATTATACAACAAAAATTAGAGGTCAAACAGAAATTAAAAGATGGTTGATCATTCTGTGTGTCGGGCACCTGTACGAACTAAACATTTGCAAACGAAAGATGAACAGCGGGATCCGCAGTCTGATACGGTACATGTAAAACGTATTTCATCACTTTGTATCAGCGCCAAACGCCGCTGGCATTGCTTGACTGACAGGCCCGACCGCGGATTAATTAAACAATCTCAGGATCGTTTTCGGGTCTGGAGATATAATTAGTTTTTCAGAAATGCTGATCGTTTCCCTCTCTATCATCTTCGACAGGCTCCCATGGAACGCTAATTATCGGGCGGCTGGTAAACACGCTGCTCTGGGACGTGTTGTACAGGCAGGAACGCGACCCCTGCCCGCACGGCTCATGTTGGCTTCGTTATGAACACGGTCGTTGCTGGTCTACCAAGTTGGGGGGAAAGCAAAACGCCGTCGGGGAATAGCTTGTCAGACAGGTGCATCGATTTTGTGATGAGTTAATTACAATGACGGATACTTTTCAGAGATTAATGATGAAGCGATGATTTTGATGAGATAACTAAGTTTTGATTTTTTATCTACTTCCACTTTTTGCCCCCCCCCCCCGCTTCCCTTTTACGCACATATGGTTTCACAATTAACCCATCCTACTCTTAATAAATCGAGTGAGCACCACTAAACACTTTGTAATAACTTACGCAAATAGAAATGTCAGATTCACGACAGACAGAGGAAATTTGCTAACAGCCTCCATGTCAATACCGTGGCATCTCACTAAGTGTCTCCAAGTAAGACTTCACAACGGATAAGATAAAGATAACTTCATAGTTCCTGACAATATCAAAATCTACTTAAAGCCATACAGAAACATCAAATGGCCATCACTTGATTAGCATGGTTGAAGATGCGTCCATACAGGAAGCCTTCTCCAAACATACTCCATGATAAGTAGAGATGATATAATTTCGTTTGTGAACTGAACCGCTATCGTAAACGTGAACAACATCATTTGATTGTCTAATGGCAACAGTAGTAAAACCAGACATTTCTCGCGTGTTAAAGCACGTATGAAAAAAAAAAAAACAGATTACCGTTTAAAGTAAATCATGAAATTGAGCATTGACTTAAAACCAACTAAAAACATGTTGTTAAATGCAACTTTTGAATCTAGAACTAAGAGTTAATGGTGGAAAATAAACAGATAATGATTTTTAATAATTTGTACTACAAAATAATGCAATCCGAAAATAGGTTTTTGTGTTCGAAAATAATTTGGTATCGGTTTTACACCCAAGTTTTAAACATGTTGATAACCTCCAAAAGTAAAGAACAATTCATATCTTAAAGAGAAACCCCTTCTCCTCTGATATATTTTACAGATTTGCTCATCTCCGCTTATACATGTAGACCCTACTAGTACAAAATGTGTCAAACGAAATTACAAGCGTTTCCAGATCTTTTGGCATGCTAGTACACCGGGCAGTTTTTAACTCACGTCGGGACCCGCCCCTTTGAAGTTTTTTCTCCCACTGTCAAACGCCATTCCATAGGAAATTTGAGCATGATTAATCGCCGGCAAACAGCGACCTAACGAGAAATGAAACCAATTTTGTTTTTGGGAACATTATCAACAAATCTGCTCTCATATTCGTCAAGCGCGTTCGTAAAGCAAGAATGTCAGACCATGTAAAACACTTTTAACCACTAAAAACATTTCAGTGAGTTCTGTTCAAACCTTTCACTGTAGGACCCGCCGTATTAGTTGTTTGTACATGTTTACAAAAAAGGAACCCCGTTTTGCTAGTTTCCAAAGGTCGAAAGGGCAAATGTAATCCGCCGATACAGCATTCCAACCCAGCCCAGCGATATGTTTGTTGGCATTTCTACTTTCCGTTACATATGTTTAAAGGAAGTGCTAGCACAGGTTCAGGTTGGAAAACTAGAAAAATGAAAAAGCAAAGTTGTACCGATTTCTTGATAAAACGACCATAACAGAGTGTTCGGCAGATTGTTGCCCAATGCAACAGCAATCAGGCAACCGAAACAACCGATATCCTTTTATTCAATTACAAGTCAAACCTATGATAATTTCCCAGTACAAGTTGCTATGACTCTACCAGCATCTTGACAATTCGATTAGATTAAATCGGCTGATCCGAATTGTTGTGAAATATAATTACCGCTGGAAATGGCCAGGAATGTCGAGCTGAATACAATCTCAATTATTTTGTAAATATTTTACGATCGTTGTGGGGATAATCTAACGTGAAAAATGTTGTTTCGGTGGGAAAGAGCGGTCTGATAATTCAATAACAATCCGTTCCCCCGACGCTATAAACAACGTGCTGCCCAACGTTTCCTCGCGCGTAGTGCCAAGGCAAGCGTTCGACAAAGGGTATTAGATCGACTTCTATGTAGAAACAATTCACTTCGGCGTTGTTTGTATTAATCTACCCAGTAGTTTGCCGGTATTAATTGGTTACTGGAAAATCAGATACTGTGCTGACCAGCACACACAGGGAAATAATCTATTGAACTTAAGTGTACTTACCTATTACCTTTATTAGATTTTAAATGTTGTATATTGTGATTTTGTAATCTAAATATATGGAGCACAAATCAGTGAGAACAAGATGCTCGGAAGATGACTGAAGTAGATCAGGAAACAATGTTATTTGTCAGTTAATAATTTACTTGATTTGATTTTCGGTGGCATCATGGGATTTTACCACCAGTGAGTAGTGGAAGACGTGTACACTGAAGTGCGCGTACAAGATCACGTATTTGGCTTTTTGTGTCTAGCTTGTAATTAATTCCTCGAGTGTTGCGCATGCAAGTGTTATAAAGCCGGGACCCGCTGCACTTGAAATGGAAAACAAATCATTGCAGCTTGATTGCAATATAAATAAAACACTAGGAACAACAGCAACACTAGTGACAAGCAAAGCACTGGGTGGCCTAACATTGGCTGGTGTATTTGTTCTTAGAGCTTAGAAGTAATAGCCATTTTTTGTACAGAGTTCTTCTTTAAGGACTGCCAACGGTACACTGACATTATTATTATAATTGATGATGATAATGATAATTATGGAGTAGATTATCTTGAAAAAGTAGTATAAAATGAAATAACATAAATTAAAAAAAACATTAACAAAGACAATATGATATTAATGTATTTTAACAATAATAATTTTAAAAAACAGTAATATAGAGAAAGCATTTCCACATCTTGTAATATACTGGAGAATATAGATATCAAGAAAGGGTGACGTGTGCCATCCTCCCCTTTTACCTAGGACCAAAATCGTAGGCAGAGGTGTTTAGAGGGGTGGGACAAAGAGCCGCCCTTTTAGCCGGAAATGGCCCGCTTTGAATCAAAATTTTATCTACATTTTGATCAATATTTCTGTGATAAAACTACCAGTTACAAGATAGAACAGTCTCAGCAGCAGCATCAACATAAAGTGGCAGATTCTGATTACAAGTATTAAACAGCAACAGTCTAAAACACCAGTAACAAACCACGTGCAAATAAAATATGATAAGGAATATTTTGGAAATTGTTACGAAAACCATCATGATTTCGTAAATACAGCTGGAGCTAGATGAAGTATTATGGGCCCTGTGCTAAAATACACAGATATCTAAAGGAATTTGGGGATGACACAGCAGCAAGCATAACCCGATTAGCAGATTCCACTAACTATCATGTAAACCGCAGCACGCCTCGTGTGTTTCATCACACTGAGAGGTACGTAAGTAGTCCCACGGTGAGAAATATGCAGAAATTGCTACATTGTCTAGTCCTGAGACGATCTGTTTATTATCATAGACAGCAACGAACCTGTATCGCATCCCGCTGATAGCGATTTGTATGCCCTCCATTTTATGCGTACTGTAAAGAATGATATATTCTATAGGGGCCTAAAATGCTCGTTTATAAAAGAAAATATTTAAGATAATTGGGCACGGAAAAAAAACACTAGGTCCAACATACCTTTTGGCAAATAACAATGCCGATCATAATTTACCGCACCTTTTAAACGCATGCGAAAAGGGCTAAGACTAAGGGTCCTAAGACTTTAACCGTAGCATTGCGTAGTAAAGTAGTGGAAGCTTTTTTACCCCCCCCCCCCAACCCTAACCCTCTTTCAAATTCCTTGATTCCCCCTGCTGCCAATGCTGATACAATAGTACCAGAAAGAAAACAAACCCCCACAACCCTGCATGTGTGTGGGGAATCTTAAGTCCTAAGATTTGCCTCTAATTGGTATCTGTTATAGTAGCAACAGTGATCAAAAGTCTTGGATGATGTTTACATGGATTAGTCTAGCCCACCTAGAAGACGGAAACGTTCGCGATAGATAATCGGCAAACATCGCAACTGTTGGTCTGAGAGGTTGTTAAGCTATTAATTAAACAGAAAATAAACAAAGGTTAGATGAAGAAGATGTAGCAAATGATCATCTTTGAAGTTTTGTCGATCTCATCTTTGGAATGTCGGTGTTAATAGAATTACGTCGCTATTTATCAGAAAAACGGTATAGAAGGAGATAAGTTTTAAAAAATAATAAATAACTACGAACCATCTTGTTGGCGATGGCGCGGATGATGGCCGTTTTGCTCGTTTGTGAAATGGGGGAGTACCTGATAAGTGCATTGTCTTGTGAAAGTGCTATAACAAAAATATAATTTAACAAGAAATATCAAAAGCTTATTGCGAAGAAACTCTGGTTGATTCAGAACAGCAAGTCAGTGAAGGAGTATGTCACTCTAACTTTAACCACCTCTGCTGTAACTAGTTAACAGTTGCTGAAATAATTAAAGGACTTTCTTAATACTTCTGTTTTTAATACTTCAGATCATCGGTTGTCATATCCCGTATGCCGTGAAAGATGAGTCTTAATTTTTACAATAAATAATGAATAATGATTACTGGGCTACATTTCTTCTTGGTGTTGATACCCGGTACATGGATACTGTTTGACAAGCTACAACTTTACAACATATGGAACTTAAATCATTTCTATTCTGAGAAAATAAGAAAATAAAAGGAAGCGATGGCGTTGTAATATCTGTGTAGAAACTGAAGACTTGGTTTATTCCTAAAATATTTGCGGTCAGTCAGAATCCAACTTTTCGGGAACTAATCAGCCCCAACACCCTTGCTCCTTGTGGTTAATTAACGACTTAATCAGGATCCCCGTATCAGATGATCTGTTGGTTCCGGTATCTGTTCTTATCAGTGATCCTAACAGGTGACGGATCATCTTTCATAAAGGCTACAATACACCGTTTTGCTCCCACTATGCTAACGGTATTCCGCGTTACTCAATTAACTGCCAGTTGAGTCGATAAGTGCAGTATGTGAATTCCGTTGAAATTGTAATGGAATTTTAATAAAAACCTGCGTGAATTGTGATGCAATTGTGATATGACGTGTGAATTGGGCTAATTTTTTGATAAACGCACACGAATGGTCTTGATAGTTAGGAGCACTTTCTGGAACTAATATCATTTAGGGAAAACTTATTAACATTTTTTTCTTTTTTTTTTTTTTGTATTTTCTTCAGAATACAGCAACCACTGTCCAATTTG
Source organism: Lingula anatina (assembly GCF_051362555.1). Classification (NCBI taxonomy): domain Eukaryota; kingdom Metazoa; phylum Brachiopoda; class Lingulata; order Lingulida; family Lingulidae; genus Lingula; species Lingula anatina. Next base: position 15,747,155 of record NC_141770.1, read on the forward strand.
ATCTGCTTACAGAGTTTTTTTAATTTATCAAATTTGCTAGGGAAGTTCTCCGCATATTTTTCTACTTCGCTATTTGCTTTCTGCGTGGTCGAAATCGCTAAAACTCGCGCACGAGCATTGTTCATTACTGACCGATGACCAATCGACGATTGATTGATGTGAACGAGGATAAAAATTACTTCAAGCATTTCACTGTGATCTTAATGTCTGTTCACTTCATTTCGTTTATTTTCAATTGCCGTCATGAATGATTCTAGTCATGGATATGCTCCGTACATCGAATCGTTTGCCGCTGGTTTAGAATATAATGGGGGAGTTTTACACTGGAAGCAGTGCAGCGTTCATCAGAAATCCATAAACCAATCAGAAAAAGTGTGAAATACGGGTTTTATCATCACAAACTCCAAATACTTAATGAGCTTAAGGTAACTGATAAGTTACACTCTGTTAGATAATCGCTCCCTTTTTCCGATTTCCAATCTCCGGGTTAAAAGTTGCATTTAATGTTTCTGCGGGAGACATTTTTTCGGTGATTTTAATGTAATCCCCCTTATTTCGCGTGAGAATGTTCCCATGCATATGGTGGTCTTAAAGCTCCAGAGGTTGCTTCTCAGTTGTCTGGAAACTGCCCAGAGAATTGTAATTAAAGAAGGCGGGCGCAAGAGGCTCTGGAGACGGACAACTCGTGCGTTATGCGAATTCTGTTGAATCTCCAAGCTTTCTGTTATAAGACACAAATAGCCGTGAGAAAGATGGACACACTCTGTTCAAAGATAGTGGAAGTTGTTTTAAAATTCAAAAGTTATTTAAGTTGGTTTTTGCTTTTCATTTTTCATCTGTAGGACTTATCTTATTAGTTTCTTCAGCTTATTATCAAAAACACCAAGAACTAATGATGCTGAAATGTGCAACTCCTTTCTGCATTAAGTATATGTACATCACTGTTTCAAGACAGTGTAAATATTGCAAAGAAAAAATAAAACTATTGCAAGAACAAACAACATGAAAAGGCACATAAGTGATAAAACGGTCATTGCAAAATGCATCGCATTCATATTTGTTGCAATCTCCTAATAAAAAGGGTAGAAAAAAATAGCAAATCTACTGTAGCCTTGTTACACGCGCCGTGTCATGCCAGAATAGGTATGGCTGGTAATTAGCAAGAATATGTAAAGCAGCAATTATGAAATTAGTTTAAAAAGTTTAATTTCAAAACATTTTTAAATAATAAAAATGAAGTTAGAAATATACTTAATGTGGAAGTAACAGACAATTAGGGAGTGGCATAGCCTATACATATGCGGGCATGCAAATAAAACGCAATCAGAGAAATTATACCTTCTTAATCATCTTATCAGTAGCATACACATCTGAGACGTACCTGGCTATTTTGACCCATACATATTTTGGCAGGACACATGCATATAAAGAGAGCCTTGAAATTATGTACTTTCTTACGTTTAAATTGAACTACACTCCATCGGTGAGCCTCAAATGCATTTCTGCTACTATGTAAAATAGTGTTGCTAACTTCACAACAGCAAGCAAATAAAGATGGGGAAAAACGCAAAGTAGAAATCAGTCGATTATTTAAACTCAAAGTGAAAATTCAATTAATAGCGTTTGATATTTCGCCCTCAGTGTTACGCATTTTAATGTTCTTGCAAATAATTAAAGTATGGAAATTTACACCAACAGTCAGTTTGAAAGCGAAGTCGGGCTATTCGTACAAGTCTGAAAAAAAAAAAAAAAAAAAAAAAAAAAGAAAGGTCTGGTTTGCCTGTCTAATAGCTCCAGTGTTGGTCTACATAGAGCGGGTGTAAATTGTTGAAGTGTGCAGTTGTAACACACACAATACAACATGAAAACCAATGCACTCTGCTTCCTGTAGCTGTTCACGCTACGACGAAGAGGGCGGACACTGACGTGTTAGTTTTCGCGCAGAATAATACCGCTATCCTTCCTGTCTTTGCGGGCTTTGTTGAAATTACACAAGCCAAATGTGTACCATGTAAAATTTAGTCTAGTAATGCTTTACTCTTCTCATGTAAAATGCACGCAGTCTGGCATTACGCTCTGCTAGTTTTCATACATGCTGCTATGGTCAAGCCATTACAACTCTTTCACAAATAACGTATAAACGCACAATGCTAATTTTGTTCTTATCTTGGGCAGTTTTTTTAAATTCTATAAAGTAGGCTATCTTGTTTAAGTAAAGCTTTATTTTCTCAATGCTGTGTTCTCAACGCAGTATTCAGCTATCTCAATTTATGTTCTTGATGTCATGGCTTGAATAAAGGGGTTTATTCGGAATGCAACCCGCCCGTTATTGGGGCCCGGTATTGGGTATTGGGCCAGAAGCCTTTTACATGCCTATATGCCTTCCCAAGATCAACCATGTGAAATATGTATGGTTTGCTACATCTATTTTTGTGATGTTGTTTGTGTGGAAACTGCCCAGAGAGTTGTATGTTGCATGTGCATGTACAGAACATGTATTTTCACCGAGCTGCATTTTCTTTTTTCTAAATTTGGACTTGACTTTTTACGACAAATGTGATACCAAATATGGTCCGACATTTGTAGCAGCATATGTATATGCAGGCTAAATGATGAATCTTATGCACGCGTCTATAACACTAAAAATTAATCAGTAAAATAGCTTTCTAACACTTAAATTATAACTTACGGCAGCAGGCTTGTTAAATGAAATTTACCGTGAAAAATAACTCCCGTAAATAAATAAAGCTACTGGTAGGTACAGCACCTAAATTATAGCCCATATTTGGTGCTGATTTCTTCGCTCATCACCAGAATTGGCATATAAAGATTTTTGGCAACGGATTAATTAAGGCACCCTTACTGTTAATTTTAACAGTATATTTTCGCCATTTATTACGTCAATGAATGAAATACACACACACACACACACACACACACACACACACACACACACACACACAAAAAAAAAGAAAAAAAAAAAAGGAGAACAAATGACGGGAGGGGATTTCTTATAGGCTGTCTTTACAGTTACGCCCCTGTTCGCCATGTTAAAAATATCAACAGCGCCATGTCACATTGTTCACCAACAGATCGATGTAACATCCTGATCCGAGTGACCTCTTGAAATGAGCTTTCTTTCATGACACTTTCAACATTTCCCATGGCGATCTGATGAGAACGCGTTCTAGATTAGATGTTATTTTTTTCATCACCTTCGAAGATTCTTTTTAAACCTAGGGCCTATTTATCTTTCCAGACGTGATAACTATTGTTTTTTCCGTAATCTATTGAGAGTTCAAAATCCATAAATATGAAGAAAGTTGTCAAAACATTGACTACGTCAGTTATTATACCCTATGATGACTGGGCTTCGTCCGATTGTTTTTAAACAATTAGTTTCTGTTTTGTTTCAATGGTTTTTTATTTGACAAGCTTCTTATCTTCCGCTGCTTTCAAATGGTCAAATTAAACAAACATCATCTTGAATTCCATATCAATTAATTCTTTCTCCAAACAAATCCACTCTACATATTCAAGTCCACTGCCATCTTTGACTAGTAACAGCTAATGAAGAACATCAAAAGCAGAAAAACATGAAGACGAAGCGCACCCTAGTGACTTTTATCATCACTACGGCATAATAGTATCGATAAGCATTTGTGACCATTTTTAGCCTCCGCTTCCGGTTGCCGGATTTTAAACAGCATGCGAGAAAAAGTAGGTAGAAACACATATAAATATACCCATAAACTTAAGAAAATCACACAAGGATAACAAATTAACATTCAACGATGTAAGTTTCTTATGATATAATAGCAAAGGCAAATAGGGAATGTATGTGGTAACTGTGAGTGTTACGCGCCAAATTTCGAGATGTAAGTTTCATTTGGATCAAATGGTCCCATATCCATTAATATACTTGTAACAACTCATAAATTTGTGATACAGATTAAAATAAAACCTCACCGATATGGTATTTTAGTCTTTTAATCTGTGAATATTTGTATTGGAATATGTGATCCGTCTGGAATCGTGTGTAAATGCTAATATCCATATATATATATATAGCTCCGTTTATATCGGAGCAAGAATCTGACTGAGAAGTTGAAAGAAAAGATGTGAACCCTGTCAATTCAGCTTACATTGTGGATCTTTTTTCCCAACCTACCCTCACCTACTTCAAGAAAAAACCATATAGATACATTGAAATGTTGCAATCACAGGGCATTTGGGCTTAATCAAGAAATATAGACAGGATAGCCACTAAACTTTTCAATATTATATTGTTTTGTTAAAAAGGACCAATATGCTGTCTTTTACATGCATGATTACAGGTCTATAATAATCAAACACAGCTACATTCAGCACATGGAGAATTTCTACATTGCTTAATTTTTAAATACAAAGTCAATGTAGTCACTAATAATGGTAACACAGAATAAGTCACTGATTTAAATGACATGTTTATTGTTTTTAGATGAAAGTAGAATTGGTCAGGGTGACTCAGACATACGTCCATGTTTCACATCATATCCAAGACCAAGACTGCCATCTCTGACATACCTTTATTGTTTTTAGCTATTGTCTCTGGAGATAAACACAAAGCACAAAAAGAGTATCATAGTGTCAGAAAGTTAGGACTAAATAAACACAAGCATGTGAAAACAAATACGGTTATTCATTTACTTCTTGATAAACAATTACCTTTTTTATGTTACTCTAGTGTTTTTTATGTTACTCTAGTTTTTTTTTATTCCAGATTTTGAGGTGTGATTCCCCTCCCCCTGGAGATGGTTGTCTGGTCAAGCACAGGCTGCAGTTAATGAATGGAACCATGCAGGACCAGGCATGTGAACATCAGGTAAGTCATCACTCCAGATAACACACCTGAGAATTGGCTTGCACATGTTGTCTAGTCTCCCTCCAGCAAGTTAAATTGTTTCCAAGTAATTTAGAGAGAAGTTGCTTTGTTTTTAAAGCATTAATTAGAACAGTTTGATTTCTTAGCAGTATGAAAAGCTGATATATATATATATGATTGTACACATTTAACATTCAGTTAGATAATGCCATGGGTTTTATACATGAACTTTGGAATTTTTTTCTATTTCTTTTTTTAAGAATAGGCTTTTATAAGTACTAGTAGGCATTAAACTTCATTTTTGAAATGCTGGAATATTTAAAAACCACATCCCTGCCTCCTCAGACACAAATTTAGTGACACACACACACACACACACACACACACACACACACACACACACACACACACACACACACACACACACACACACACACTGAAACACTTATTAAAACATGCATATTAAATTCTGTGTAGAAGTTACCCGTGAGACTTTAAATGAAGTATTCAATATTTATAAAGAAGACAGCCATACCTTAGTCTAAGATGATAGTCATGTCTTACCAGACAGTTTATTGTCCCTTTGGAGATGTGAAATAGTATGCCTTCACATAAACATAATTGAATTCTAAAGATGAGCTGTACTTTTATGAATTTCTTTTGGGAGAATGGGGGGGGGGGGGGGGGGGGGGAAGGTGTTGAAGATTCTTCAATTGTATTATATATACTTGTATAGGCAGTACGTAGAATTGTTAGGGTCAAACAAGCAATTTTTCTGTCAGTCACATTTTAAAAATTCACCAGAATAGTGATAAAGTTACATTATCTTTAAAATGCTGCAGAAATTTTAGCTAACTTGGCATTTCTAGATCATTCTTTATAAAATCAATATGTATAACAATGCATATATAGGTTTCAGGAGAAAGGAAGACTGGAGTATGAAGGAGAAGTATAAACCTGGAAATTTTTGGTAGGGTTTTCATATCTTATTTAACTCATCTGAATTTTTTAATTGAAGCCTTTTCCATAGATAAGAATCCTTTCTCAATACTTGACAGGTAAAAAGGTTTATAAAATAATTTCCTTTGGTGTAAGGATTATAAAATATCATGCACCTTTTTTGCCAGATTATTGTGGGATCACTGAATAAAATGATCATTTGGTTTTTCAAAGATTATGCTAATGAAAACCTATGGTAGAATATATATATTGTGCTTTATTCAGATATTGAAAACTAACATAATATTAGAGGTCCTATGGAATATAAGAAAAGGGAAGTGCATTGAATAAATTCATTAAAAGATCATCTAATACATGTATGTGCAATTAAGTTCAACATGTTCTTTTTCTTCAGTCTTGACTCTCTTATTTACATGTGCCTACCTTCTTAGCTCAGCTGTTGTAGGAAGTCTTTTATCTTCAGCTGTGTTCAAGAAAAGAAGAAATCAGTGTGACCCACACCTACTAGTAATCCCACGAGTAGAAACTCTGTGATATTCCCCACGTGCACACAGACCCACCATGAATAGGAAATCAAGTGAGTTCAGCCTACTGTAAAATTGTCTTTTTTAAATAACATTTTATATTTGGTAAATATTACAAATTCCATATGTGTTCAGTATTTGGAAAGTAAGTCCACTGCATGTGTTTTATAGCTTTACAATGACTGTACAGTTTATGGGAATGTCATATGTATGTAAAAACTATTGCAAAAAAGAATTGGTAACTCTGTATTAACATTTTTTTGATTAAGTGAAAAAATATATGCTGCATCTGAGTCGAGTGGTAAGAGTTCTGGAAGATTGCATTTTTATGTGCTAACAGTCATTTTATTTTTTCCTAATGGATGTTTAGTAATTCCATCCAAAAACACAACTATTGTAAACCACATTTTAGTGCTTATTGTTGCCTTCAAAATATGCTAACATGTTTATAAAAATTAAAATAATACTGTAGCTTTGTTATTAAACGCGGTTAAAGGCCCAGCATTACAACATCTGTCATGTGAATATATAAATCACAAAAGTTAACAGAGTGCTATTTTCCTATTTGTGTTAGACACAAATGTAAATTTATTCTTTGAATTGCTATAATTACCAGATTTGGGACTTGTTAAAATAAATTGAATTAATTGAAATCAGATATTTTCATCTCAAGCCACACAAGGTGCTGCTGCCATGTTATGAAATTTCAGAACTTCTCCCTCAAGTTCTCCCATGTGTGCCTCGTCCCCGACTCAAACCACTTAAATGGTACCGTAACATAATCTATCAAACAAAAAGAGGCTCTCGAACCAAACTTCGGAGGTGGCCATTCGATTAATTACGTCTGAGGGATTTGTTGACTGGGTTGTAAGAACACAATGTCTATCCGTGTCAAGATCTGCGATTCGATCCAAGATAAGCCCAATCGGCGACCAATCTACTTTGCCATAATTGATTTTTGGTGGGTGTCCTTGTTTGAAGACTCCTGACTTCTTGTATGAAACCAAAGGATATTTTAATACTGTCCCAGCTCTCTTTTTCTTTCTCCACAATGTTAACATACTGCAGGAATGAGTAATTATTTGCAGATAATGGATTTTTTTCTTTTCATTGTTATTCTATATGACCAACTTCATTAATGGTATCACTACCTACAAGACAGATCAAATTGCCTTTTAATATCTTTACAGTTTGGAGCATTCAAGAAAGGGTTTCCCGTGCCTGAGAGAGTTTACATGTCAAGACTGTCAGTTCGGTCCCAAATTCCCAGCAGGCTGCCGGGGTTTCCTTGTCGTAGACAATTCACCGACATCATTATGAACTCTTTAGCAGTAATGGCCAACTAAGAAAAGAGGTATCATGTTAGTTAATAAGCGTCTTCTACTGCATTGAACCATTTCCTCTCTCTGCCTCATATTTCAATGGGCATGTTGGCTGATTGTTGGTAATTGTACAATAGGTATAGGATTATATGTCTCTTGAATTGATTTAATGTGCATGTTGTGTTTGAATTGATACCACTAGTGAATTGTGCTAAAAGACTGCTGTCTTTATCTAAGATTGGCATTCAGGTTTGACAGTTTGGTGTAATGAGGTACATCTTCTCATTCATTAAAGGTTTTCACTAGTGATGAGACTCCTAGCAATTTCTTTAAGTCTCTCTCTCTCTCTCTCTCTCTCTCTCTCTCTCTCTCTCTCTCTCTCTCTCTCTCTCTCTCTCTCTCTCTCTCTCTCTCTCTCTCTCTCTCTCTCTCTCTCTCATTTGCATGTAGTATGAGAATTGATTTTAGTCCCCTTCATTTACCCAAAGATTCAAAAAATCATTCATTAAAGGTTTCCACTAGTGATGAGACTCCTAGCAATTTCTTTAAGTCTCTCTCTCTCTCTCTCTCTCTCTCTCTCTCTCTCTCTCTCTCTCTCTCTCTCTCTCTCTCTCTCTCTCTCTCTCTCTCTCTCTCTCTCTCTCTCTCTCTCTCTCTCTCATTTGCATGTAGTATGAGAATTGATTTTAGTCCCCTTCATTTACCCAAAGATTCAAAAAATCACCCTATGTTTTATATCTACTAAAATGGAGATGATTCATTTGTATAAACTTGCCTATTTCTTACATTGGTTCATTTATTCAGCAAGAAGAAGGTACCAGTATTTCTGTACAGTATGCACTACCAGTGAGTAATTTACGCGTATACTTTTGGGGACTTTAAAGAGATGTCACTTAGAAATTCATTGTAGGAATGGTTGATATATTACAGGAAACTAAAGCCACTAGTGAAAAAGGGTGGGAATTTCCAATGAAAGACAAAATGAAATTATGGAGCCATTTAGAAAGTGAATTTACATACAAATAAAAAGTATATACATGTGAAGATCAAATAGATTAGTTTTTGCTTTCTGCATACTAATTACTTATTCATGCCCTAAAGTTACTTTGATGATGATGTTTTTAGCATTGCAGTTATAAGTTTTTTATTGTTTGTGATAGTATCTCTTCCTCTAACACTATTACTGTAGCATAGGACAGTGGGACAGACAGTGACACCTATAGGCCATAATTGTTGTCCTTCATGGTCTTAAAAATATCATTTTAGGAATGCTAGACTGATATATAATATAGAAGATGGTAAGAGCACGATACTGCAGCTCTACTTACATGTATATATCTGATTGTGCATTAACAGGCTAAGTATTAACTTGTCTGCACGTTTGAATTTGTTTTTATATTACAGTTGTCTACCCCAGTGCAAGAAGTGAGGGAAGGGGGTGTCTCTTTGTTCATGTGTCTGTGAACACATTGAATTTCTTATTTGTCTCCCTTCACAAAGACTTGTTTTCATTTGTTGTTACCAGTTGAAAAAAATTGAAATTGAGGCATTTTGATTTTTATTGCTGTTCCACAATCTTCAATCAATTTCAGAGACATTTTACACAGACCTCAACACTTACTTGTGCACCTCTCATTATTCATTATTTCTGTACAATTTTTTTAGAAAACTCAATGCTACTTTAGTACTGTGTAGTAATATATCTTATCCTATAGTTTTCACAAAATTTCAAGAAAACTTCTCAGACATAGAATTAGTGATGAGAGATAATGCACCTGGACATTCTGTACATGTTGTAAGATCTATCAAAATGTCTACCAGTCAATCCACCTCTGTTACCAACTTTAGAACTTGATCACTTCAGGAAGAGGGGGAGCCAGGGCTGCCGAAATTGGAACTGAAGACCCTCGCAGGACTTTTGGATGACTTAGGCAGGATTGACCCTCAGACCTATTTTTCAAGGTCACATGGTCATTTTAAGATCAACATCTGAATTTATAATGAATACCCCAGATATATTTGTACCAGAAGCTCACACACTTAAGTACCAATACTACCCCCCCTTTTTTTTGGGGGGGGGGGGAGGGGGGGCGGTGGTGATGGGGGTAAGGCTGTTTTTGTCACAATAAGGGATAATTCTAGTTGTCTTTAGATATGAGGCATGGGTTCAAGGTGGGGACAAGTTCTGCACAGACTGTGGTGACACCTATACAAATTTTCAAAAGATAAACTGTAGCTTATTCACAGTTTTGACCCCTTTTTATTAGCACATTTTATACCAAAATTTTATAATTAAAAAAGAATATTTGATTGTTTAAGATGAAATATCTGGTTGTGTCATTAATTTTCAAAGTCCTTCGTAATGTTAAAATAAAGAAAACAAAGTGGTCTTCCAAGTTGTATGTCTTCTACTGCTTGCATTCAAAGGAGGATGGTATTTGACTGAAAATTGCCTGAAATGTGCCAATGGAGGCCTAGATATCCCAGCTTGGTTGAAGCAGAAAGGGGTGTTGATGACCCTTCACCTCTGCCTTGTAAATAATGAATGAGATCAGAACACGATGTCTGGAAAAAACATAATTGACATGTTATGGAGAGGTTCTTTATTACTAACAATAATCTGGTACTTTAAAATTGAGGAAATTAGCATGTATAACAGCATTACTTTGATCCCAGACTTGAATTATGCTTATGAATCTAGGCAATACTCATGACTGCTGTTAGAACCAATACTGTACACCATAACTTTCAACTGAAGGTGATAAAAAATGAAAGAAAAAAGATGAAGTAAATTAATGGAAATAGAATATGAGACCTGTTTTTTTTTTATCATTCTAAACCTAACTTGATGATTGTGCCATCAGCAAACATTTCTTTTGTCCATTTAAAGAAACATTTGAATACTGTTTTTTTGATAAGTGTGATTTTTTCCATTGCATATATAGTGAAGAAGGAAAGGGCACAAATATAGCCAAATTAAGATTCACAGATAAATACAAGCATGTATCTTTAAGCAGCAAGCATGTTAACATGATGAGTTGAAGGATGTTTTCTCTAATACCCTCTGATGAAGTTCAAAATAACACATTCTTTTTTTTTCTAGAATCTTGTCAACATAGAGCCTGGGGCAGCAGAATCAGAGTTAAATGCCAGGATTTGACTTTGTTATCTAGCATGAAAGTGTGTGGTTAGATTCAGGAGATACCAACACCATATCTGAATCAGAGATCTGCCTTTATTGTGGTTCCTGTATTACTTTGAATTACATTTATTGTATACTACATATTATTGAATGCTGCCAAATATGAACCAAGACAACAGCCACCATGCGAGTTATTAGGACCACAACAGAGAGACCTCAACCAATTGCAGAAGGAACTAATGAGATTCTAAATTAAACTTTCCCTAGTGATAGAAAAGGCATTGACGACAAAAGGTGCTTATTTCCATCTTCTCTTTTCCATCCAACTACTCGAGCAATGCAGTTAATCATATTTCTGTAAATTGAGTTGCTCCTTGATAAATTCCCAGCATCATAAAATCACTTATGGTATGTTGTGGTATCTAAATCGGTCCATTTGCATTGCTGTAAACTGCCTCTGGTACACAGAACCTCTCTCTTTTTTCTCTCTGGTGTTGACCCTGCATTGTTACAGCATCCCTTACACCTGTTCTGCTTTTTTCTTGCAGCCCCGTACGAGGAAAAAATGCTGGCTGTCGATGAAAGACTCGCGGGTGTTTTTGTTTTCTGAAGCTTGATCACCTGTAAACATATGTAACTATCACCCTATAATATGGTGAGAATGAGAATGCTGTTTATTTAGGGGAGTTAATGTCTTCATTGTGGCTGCTTAGAAGGTTTTAGGTGCTCTTGTGGCTTTAATTTGTGTGTATAGTTGTACTGTTTTGGTAAAGTAATACTTGGTAAGCAAAAGTTAAAATGGATTAACCATTTGGTCTTAGAAAAAAATAATTTATCAGTACTTATACGTAATGAGAGTATGGAAAAAATATAGTGAAAAGTTGGGGATATTCTGAGATATAAGATTAGGACAACAAGGACATGGGACAAAATTTTAACGGATTTGTATTTACAATATTAAAGTTTGAAAAGAATAAAATAAGTGAAGTTTGTATAGTACGGTGATTTTCTAAAGTAAAAAAAGTGAAAAACAGCATGCCTTTATGATGCCCTATAAAGAGGACCCTATTTCTACTGTGGCTCCACCTTTTGGCAAAGAGTGTTACTATTGTTTATTCACTCTATACATGTTAAGAGTTGACAGCTCTGAACATTTAATGCAAGCCATACATTTTTATCTGTGAGACAATTTTTGAGTCAGTTTTTGGTAGCTTTTCATGTAGAGGCATGTGTTTTGCACATTTTGTAGTCAGTTGTATGAAGAGGAGGAAACTGGGTCTAGGTGTATTTACAGAAAATGCTCATATCACAAATGAAAGGGTGGGCTTGAAGGGGCTGGCAATCAAATGTCACCAATTCTACTAGTGTTAAAAAAATGATAATAAACTGCAAAAAGATGCTAAAACGTAAAAGATGAATCAGATACATTCTGATAAACAGTTGCAATGGATGGGAAGCCTCTCCACTTGAGGAAGGGTTTAGGAGGGGCAATGATCTTTTTGATGTACCTTGTCAGGTTAAACTTATGTGCTGAAAATTCTCAATTAATTAAATTTAATATTTCAGTTTATTTCAAGATTTATCATAGAAAATCATGAAAATAATTGTAGGTAGCATGAACATGGAAACCATAGGATGGCTCTCGTCATAAAAGGGTGCGCTATGTGATTGCAGAGGAGATATAAGAGATCAAATATTCAGAATATATATATATATATCACCTGTGAACACTTTAAGTGGCGATGCTGTATCTTCTGGATTTACTTTACTGAAATTTTATAAAGAAGAGATTAGTGTGTGTGTGTGTGTGTGTGTGTGTGTGTGTGTGTGTGTGTGTGTGCGCGCGTGTACATGCATGGTTGCATGCATGTGTGTATGTGTGTGTGGAAATTTTAGTTTTGTTTACTTGGTTCTGGTTTGGTAGGGTATGTAACACATGTATTCACATGATATGTAAATTATCCATTGCAATAACACATGTTCTAGATGTGACTGAAGATAAACAATTCAATAACTTATTCAGCTTACAAGACAGCATATAATGGAATCAATGTGGGTTGTTATAATTTGATTATACACGGGCAGAATTTGACATCTTCATGTAGAACATTGTTTCTCAGATAATGTTAATTTATGCTTGAGTAGCAATTCATACCATTATAAACTTGGTAATATTTGGTAGATGTTCAGGATTTAAATAAATGATGGTTTAGACAGGTGTTTGCAATGATTTGGGTGTGTAGTTTCTGACTGTGAATGTCGAATTCTGACTGTCGAACAATCTGTTCACAGTCATTTATAAAAATGTGGGCAGATATCGAGGTTCAAAGCTACTGATGTTGGGCATTTCTTTATTTTAATATCCAAAGAAAGGATCAAATGCTGTTCAAAACTGCATTTTTACCTGAATAAGATGAAATTAAGATGTGGCTGTTTGGCTTAGGTGATTAGCTTTATAATTGTTAAAAATGGTGTTAAAATTTTTAATATTATTTTTTGAAGCCATTAAAATGATATGGCTTGTACTGAAAAATTGTTGAGGATGTTGGTAAAATTTTAGTATTATTATCTTGTTTAATTGTTTATTCAGGTTGGAATACACTTTTACAGTGACTATAACTTAACAATAACTAATGCACGAAAACTACAATTATCACAATTTACAAACATGTTTTTACCAAATTTGCTCTCATTCATTACCATCAGTTGCTATTATAAAAGTAGTTAACTAGGTGAGTTACATGGTTGGTTAAGAATATATATTTTTTCTTGTATTGTTGTATTATATGTGCATAAGTATACTCTCTTGGCAAAACAAATGGACTGTGTTGTGGATTTATCTCTCCTGTTGTTGCAGCATGTTAAATGTTAATATAATTAATACTTCATTTCATGTTGTCCTTTCATGGGTGTATTCTTTAAATGTTTTTAGACTTCAACGAAATGTGAGAGAAATGAATTGAAATCATGTAATACATGATGTTTAATACCCCAGTATGAGGGAGACTGCTGACAGGGAGGCCATGAGAGAGAGAGAGAGAGAGAGAGAGAGAGAGAGAGAGAGAGAGAGAGAGAGAGAGAGAGAGAGAGAGAGAGTACATTCATTCATTTACAAATATTAGTAAACAAAGAAAAAATGAAGAGATGTCAAGCATTCTGTTTCACATGAATAAACAAGAAAACTTTTTAGTGGACCCAAGGCTGTATTGATTATTATGTAAAACAATTTCTGTTTAATGTGTATTCTGTTATATATATATATGTAAACAATGGTTCGAAAAACTTTGATTTCACGTTAGGCAATGTACACTACTGGCTGGGATGCTGTCCATTGGTCATCACATGTCCAGTTCGATAATGTAATAATTAAAGACGCAGTAAGAGGGATAATAGCTGTCATGTGTGATATAGAAATATGAAATACTGGAAGATACTCTCCCACAATTGGAGGTCTGGCTTAGGGCGTGTCAATTATTTATCAACGTTGCATAAAATTCCCCATTGTGTGGTGGCTGGGGAACATGACATGATGCAGGAACTGATCCAAAGAAATTGTCTTGTAAATGTCATCCAAACTCAGATAACATGGCCACACAAAGTAATAGCTAAAGTGGGGCGAGGAGCTAGTGTACTGTTTGTCATTGTCCCTGGTTAGTTTTGGCTCTCGTTCAGCCGTGGATGATGTATGACGTGGATGTATGTGATACCAAAGAGATCGGAATGGAGTTGAGGGGAGGTTGTTTGTTGCTAGGCTGGCAGTGGATGATACATTTTTTGGGTTGAATTTAAATTTAAAAAAAAATAGGTGGATATGGAATTTATTCTATGCCAGTGTAAAATTGATTTGGTTGAGAAATACAGGTCAAATGGCTAAACCAGTATATGGTGCTTGCATGAAAATGTAAATACCACTTGCTCTGTCAGGGTTAAACTCTTTTTGGTAGTGTTTGCTACTAAGCAAAATCCAATCCAGTAAACAAGGATCTCTCTCTCTCTGGCGCCAGCATACACACATACACACACACACACACACACACACACACACATCTATAGAATAATTAAGATGTAAAGAAATATGTCATATTGTCATCATAGTTCCATATAACTGTGCATTTCTTATTTCTTATATTGTATGTATTTATTCATTTATTTCACTGTGAATCTTAACACTTTGTATTGGGCAGTTTTGTACAGGTTGATATTTGAATGTGTGTGTGTGTGTGTGTGTGTGTGTGTGTGTTTATGTATGTGTGTGTGTGTGTGTGAGAGAGAGAGAGAGAGAGAGAGAGAGAGAGAGAGAGAGAGAGAGAGAGTAAATCAGGCACAGAGTGGTACCACACACAGAGACTGATCACAGACTACAAGTTGGACTACAATCATGAAACCTCTAACACGGAGACAAAGGTGTATAGCATTGTCATGTTATTTCAATCATATCACCTCTGGCAAATACATGCTAACATTCTCTTACATGCTGCAAACAGCTGGGAAATGGCTTGTACAAGGAAACTTACACAGGGATTTACAAGAAAACAAAAAAATCCCTCCCAGCTAAAAGATCGGCCTATGATCCATGAAGGAACTGTTTAGCAAAAAGTTAGTAACAGACGTAAATGTTTTTGTCGGTCCACCCTGACTATCTTATCAGCTGGTGAATAGTAATTGAACAATTTAAGAAGAAGAACTCGTGTTTTTTCTGTATTACACCCCTCATTATTTGGGTCTTGGCCTTGCAGTTTGTGTTAAGTGTTACATTTAAACCTGGCAACATTTGTGACAATTTTTGACTTTTTAAGTCATTATATTGTTGATGACTTAAAATCATCATAATCATAATTATGACAATAGAATAGACTAGATGCACAAATGTTTGCCACAAGCTCCTTAGAAATGACAATTTATTTGTAGATTGAACCATTCTCACTAAAATAGAATATTTTCCAAGATGGGATTGAGTAAATCATGGCAAATTTAATAACCAAATTTCAGTCTATACACTCGATGGTCACAGTTGATTGCTTGCCATTACAATTTTTCGTCAGATATAGCATCATGGCCTATACATACAATGATCACCTGCATCTGCTGTTGCCATCATTATCACACATGTTTGCATGTATCAAATGATTCATTTATTCAATGAGAAACTTTGAAAGCAGCTTGAATGCATAGAATCTGATCTCCTAGAGGACATTCCCAGAGATTTAGTTCGATCTTACTAGATCGACCTAACTCCCTGGGGGTTCACGCTAAATTGCAGTCAGTCGACCGTGCACAAAAGTTAATTACCCCCTTATAGCTTGTAGTAGGCGGAACGGACATTTAAGCCGGATTATCTGACAGTAATATAGTGAGACTCCCCATGGGGATAGATTGATCTAAAATCTATGGGAATGCGCCCTAAATCAAGGTTTATGTCATGGTTTGATGATTTTTCGGAAGTTTATATTTCTTTTTACTGATCAGGGTCTTTATGTTGACTATGTTTTCCAAAAATGAAAAACCCATTGAACTGGAAGCCAGAGCACAAATTATAATACAGTGCATATTTGAAACTTTTGTCCATGTTTGATGATTTTTACTGATATTTTATGGACAAACACACACATATAGCCATTACCCGCTTCTGTCATCACTGCCATTGCCGCTGTCATTGTCACTTGACACTTTCCCATAATTTTTACTCATTAACACAATAAACATAAAACATGTTATTTATTATTCTCAGAGAATGATATATTGATTCATATGGTGATTGTTATGTCACTGCTTCTATAAGTTTTGCCATTTATATGTCTGTATACTTGACATCCTTATTTAATCCTTGAGTTTTGTCATTTGCTTTATTATTTGAAATGATAGGCCCATGGGGACTTAACCTAACTGAAATAGGTTTTAATTATTGATTGAAATGTTTTCTGCCCATTTGGTATATTTTAATTCTCTTGGAAGTACAGATCCTTTATCTGTCACAGTTTTATGTTAGCTTGTAGGGGTTGTGCATTGAAGTCAAAACTGCATTAAAATTTTTTTTGGGGGAGAGGCTTCTTGTTGTGGAAATTACATGCTATATAAAGACTAAGAAGATAGTTTTATGAGCATAGTAAGTCGGGTTTGAAAAAGTCTTAATTTTGGCAGTCATACAAAAATAAAAACTGGGCATTGCAATAACACTACTCTCAGCTTTATTGATTGTGGTCAAACAAGATATGGTGTTTAATCCACATTTTATAAAGTTGAATTTTCACAGTAAGTGACACCAATAATTGCTGTCAGTTTGTCATTAATATGTAATGTGAAATTGGTACCCCTTATTTTAACACATATGTACACATAACACGTAACACATACACATAACACATACACATAACACATAAGTCTCTCATGGACATCTTGGGGTAGTTTATGAAGGAGCCTTGATGCATGTAGATATTTGCCTTGTTTTATAACTTAGTCTAGTGATATTTTTGGTATAAAATCAATGGGTGTCAGTTTGGAGTTTGCTCATTGTCAAGAAGCACAATTGATAAATATAATGGACACTTTTGTAAGTAAAATTTTACATTTGCATAAAGCGTATTCAGAATAGCTGACTAACAGATTCGTGGATCAAATATGCCAACCCAATTAAAAGCTCATCGCTTGATTCCCAATTAGACACTGAATAGATTCCCCGCAGGGATTACGCAACAAGCATTGAAGTTTGTTGGCCATATTTGATCCATGGATCTGATGGTCTTCTGTTCTGAATGTACTCTTTGTTTTCACCAAAACTTTTCTCATAGTCTCCATTGACTTTCCCAATAATAATAATATATTTCAAGGTTAATGAAAACCTTTATGTCATACCTCGTTGAGAGTCTATGCGTCATCATTACATGGTTCTGTCACACCCAGTGTTGTGTGTAAGGCTCTGTTCTCACAACTTTTAGATCGATCTATCACCGCGGGGAGTCTCACTAGATTACTGTCAGATAATCCCCCTTAAGTGTCCGTCCCCGCCTACTACAAGCTTTAAGGGGTAATTAACTTTCGTGTCCGCCCGGCTGACAGCTATTTAGCGTGAACCCCCAGGGAGTTAGGTCGATCCAATGTAGGTCGATCTAATCTATGAGAATGGGGTGTAAGACTCTGTTCCCAGATCAATCTAGCAGGATCAATCCAACCCTGAGGGGTTTCTCGCTAAATTGCACTCAGCTTAAGCAGCTCTTTTGTTTAGCACGCCTAATGAAGTTGTTAGGGACTAATTAACTATAATCATTTAGCAGTTTTAGTAGGTGTGCCAGACATCTAAGCCACTTAAGCTGATTGCAATTTAGCAAGAAACTTGGAGATGGATCGGTCTGGCTAGATTGATCTAGGTATGGGAGTGGGGTCTAAAACGTGATCATGATGGATGATAAAGAGGTTGTCAGTGCACTGGCTAGCATGGTAACATCATGGTCATGAGGTGGTCAGAGAAGATCATTAGAGTGGTAACAGCAGGGCCCTAGTGTCCCTGTGCTTACTAGTGACAAAATGTTTTTCAATGCAGCTGTTTTGAAAACATGTCATCAGCAACTTGTCCCCAAAATATGTCTATTCCATGTGTGTGATAATCATATGTAAGAGGGCTGGTATTGGCGTTTGTTTTCAACATCATTCAATGTGTCGCAGGGTAAGATAGTGGCCAAACAGGATGAGAAATGTGGCAGAAGGGATATTAAGTCTGTTAAATGTGTCAACTCTGCCCACAACTTGTTCTTAAGGCAGATGTCCAAGAGTGATGATGTAGGTCAAATTCACATTATGTTCAAATAGATAATAAAGCAAATATAATGCGGGATCAGGACTGGTCTGATCCAACTGAAGGTAATTTATGAACTACAGAGCCCATACTACTATCATGCCTCATGCCAACAGGCAGGTTTGGGCACTTGCAGTTCACAGTCATACCTGTAACATCTCCAGTGCTTGCTGTCAGTATTTAATATACAATTGGACCATGTAATCGCAGTTCATATCATAAAAATGGCAATTCAAATCATTAAAACCACCTGTTTTCAACAGTGTTTTCAACAGTTTTCACAAGGCCTAAAAATGACTGGTTTGTTTTTGATCCACAGCATAGCTAGCCTATCCCCTTGCAGTATATATTGCCAAGAACAAACCTTGCAATCACTGGAAGTCACTATGCACAAAACCATGTTGCTTTGGCTCTTTTTTATTGTTAAAAGTGGTCTGTTTCTTTTAATATAATATTAAAACAAAGAACATAAACATGGAATAATTATATGACGTGGCATGCAGTACTTCATGTGTCATTAAGCATTACCACAAAAATGACTAATAAGCAGCAACTAATTGATAGAGCTCGCTATTCTTACAAAACATACATATTGGGCGGCAAAGAGGCAGCAATCAATGCTCTGGCATAAAATATGCAAAAAGAGGATTCCTCATTAAAACTTTACACAAGTACTGCTGTTATACCTTCTTCTTGTGAATCAATGTTTCTGTAGAACTCTGCTTTAGAGCCAAGTGTTATCTGCTAAGCCATAATTTCCATTTGCTTTATACCAAAGGTGTGTAGATCATAAGTCATATCCAGTACCCATACCAACATTTTTTTTTTACAAATAACAGTTTTTGACCTTGTTTGCGACTGGACCATGTCGCATTGGACAACCTGTTTTTGAATGAAAAATTGATTTTTACTCTAAAACAAGTTTTCCAATGTTAAAACACTTAGTGATGCATTATTGATAAAATGTATTTTATTTTATGATGTGTTGTCACAAAGGATCATTTAGGCCTGCGTCTATATTTTTCATTTTCAATAATTTATGATTATCACTTAAATGAAAAACATTGTCAGTGAAAAACATGTTTGACATGATAATGCAACACATTACTTCTCCCTACATCTAGATTTCTGTCTTAGATTGTTTGAACATCACTTGATCTGCCTAAAAATTAAAGTGACATTGCGCCATTTGCTGTATTCAACAATTAAACAGTCCTCCCAGTATGTAGTAAAGAACATCTGATGCTGCAAATATGCTGCACCTGGTGGGAAATTATCCCATTTGTTTGAAAATTGACACAGAAAGTTACAGTTTGAACATTGTGTACCTATGTTATCTGGCTTTTATCTTGTAGATGGAATTGATAAATATTTTACTACATGGTCTGCTGCTTGCCTCCTGACAGTATCTTCATTATTATTCATTTCAGGGCATATTATTTTTTTTCTTGTTCTCTGTGAATATCAATTAATTAGCACAACGTAAATGTTAAAGTTACCTGTTTATAATTTTACACCATTATTATTATTATTATCAAGAACATTCTTTGAATTATCCATATCATATAAACTTGGAATGCTAATTCTTTATTTTTAATTAGTTATAAGAAATAATATTTATTACAAACTAAGTTAAAATTGCAAGAGCTCTTTACACTAGTAATAGTAGAGGCCTTAGCCAGGTTTGTTTATATTTCTGCATATCAAATGATTGGGTTCCAGGTAAATTAAAATGTTCATTATCTGTTTCATTACAGATCCATCATTGTCAAGCTCTCCCCATGCAGTAATAAGCCGACCAGAACCATCCAGGAACTATATCAGGGGAAACTACACCATATGATGCTCAGAGTACAAGAAACCAATGGCTGCTACTTCCTGTCATCCCCCTTATCCTGGTTCAGGGCACATGATGCACAAGGCAGGCTAGATTCATGCGTAAAATGCACAATTATCCGTCAGGTTGCATAATTAGATGGTAATTATTTTGAATCCGACCCCCTGGATCACAATGTAATGGCCAAGGTTTTGGCTATTTGGTTCCTTTGGCCATTAACTATAAAATTTATAGTTATACACATTCTGTGGCCGTGAGGTGCAACATGAGGGCTACGATAAAGTGTAGTATGCCTCGGTGTCCTGATATGTTGTTTGGCGCTGCCTTGGGGGTGGGCCCATACACATATATCAGGGCCCCAGCAATGTATGGTGGGAGCATGCCAGCTTCCCATGTGCCTCAGCCCTGAGACCTGAGGGAGACAATTTCCCAAACTTTTTATCTCATGCAGATCTTGCTTTTCACCAGAGACAAAGATGTAAATGATATGTCTTTGTCATGTTTTTCTCCCAAAACATGCAGCTGTGTCAAGGCACTGTGGCTGTAAAAATGTAGCTTGTACCTGTACGTAACAGTGTACATTTTATGTGTTTACATGTTTTCCTCTTCATTTTTTGTTATATATTATTGATGTACCAAGTTTCATATCTTGATTAAAGACACCTTGGTTAGCTGCAAAGTATGTTTTTTAACTTGAGGACTGCTTGTAGAAATAGTGGTTAAATTTTAAACAATCAAGCTTTCATTCTTGTCCTTGAAGATACCATTATATATTTTGATGATAATGAACAACTTTTTGATATTATGTGGATGGAATTAAGATGTAAACAACTTTTTAGATGAAATTCTGATAGTTTAATGGTACCCACATTTATTCGGATTGTATCACTTAATAAGATGTTTAAAATATTACAGTATTTGTTATAAAAGCTGAAAAATTATGATAGTTTAGAAAATTATTTGATTGACACTGTAAGTAAAATTTGTCATTTTTAATTTAAATTTGAAGAGATAATGTTGTCTAACTTCAACAGATATCACTGAAAATGAAGCATACAACCAGAAAAGAAGATGCTCCTTGTGAGAGATGGAGGGAACAAGAGAGATGGAGAGAGAGGGGTGAAGGAGAGTAAAGCCAAGAGGACTGCACCTGCAGGATGCCACTGTAATTTAAAGGTAACCATTTGATAATGTCATATTTTGGTCATTTTTTCCCCTAAATGTCCATTTAGAGACTGATGTTACAAGTTGTAGCGTGGTTCAGAAATCTCTCATGATAATCTGAACACCGCGTGTGTACATGGATGTCTGGGGTTAATGCGTCAGAAGATATCTATAATTGATGAAATTGTAGGTACAGGGAGCTCTTTGCTTAATCTATGACTTGCTGCCAGTGGACTGATGAAAAATTAATCTTTAATTCCTTTGAACTAAGGTACCTCAATCCTTTGCTTGTTCTCTCGTTTCCTTTTTTTCTTCGGACTGGAAAAATCGTGTTGGGTTGCCTAACACTTGGTCACATGACCAGGTTGGACCAATCAACTGATAGGATCTTGCTCATCTGCGTTCACTCAAGTGCGCAGTTGGTGGGTAAGTTTTTTGAACCAAGTCACCGCTGTGCCCTCTGAATGTACTGTGTCAACAAGTGCAGGGCCACGCGGAGCAATTAAATGCCGCATGCCTGCTATTCTCGCTTCATGTCCTTGTCAATTTGAGCCCTCTTAATGTTCCTTTAGGCCACATGTTACTTCATACTGTCCGGTGACACCCTTTAAACTGACCCAACAGTCACCAGACTAGTTACAGTGTATAATTGGTATTTTGTGCACTGTGTCATGTCAGTAGGTATTTTGTATCTTTTTCTTTTTTTGTGAACTGAATGGAGAAAAAAGCTCTGATTTTATGTTAAAAAGACCTGAGAGTCATAAAAAACTGGTTACAGTTTGTTCGCTGCCTAATGGATTTTGCGAAGATGTTTTTTAAAGTGATCTCTTCGTGTGCATCTATCGGTCAAGGTTGAAAAGTGTTCTCAGTTACCTGTAGGTCAAAAAGCTAGTGGGTGCTTTCTGGAGTTTTTCCTACAAATTTTTGTTTTTTAAAAGACTTTCTCCGAGTGGAAGCCTTCATGATACCATACAGGTTTGTTGTCTGAAATTTTGATTGGCGGAATGAAATTTTCTGCAAGATGAGGCGTAAAAAGAACAAAAGTTCACTCACATGACTGTGATGTACCTAATGCCTTAGCACGCCTAAGCTCAACTCTCCTGGCCTCTAATTGGCTGAAAAGGAGGTCTGAACAGACTTGGATGGGGTGAGGTCGCTCGGTGCTTGTAACTTTGACACCAACCTGGTCTTTATGAACATGATTTGCATTTTAGGTAGACTTTCATATTTGGACTCAGTTGTTCATCGCATGCAATGTGCGGAGAGGATGGCAGGGGCATGACAGAGTTGGGAATATTTTCTTGGTACTCATTGAGGAGTTTGTATGTTGGTATTCCGTGGTGATTGTAGGAGCGAGGGATGGGTAGAGAAAAAGTGGCCATCAGGAAACTTCTCACAAAACGACAAATGTATTTGCCCATAACGCAATCGGAATATATTTATTGGCGCATTGTGTTTATAACGTTACGGGTCATTACAATATTCGCTGTGGATTAATAGTTTGTTGTATATTCAAAGATGGATTACTGAGCGAGAAGAAGAGAAGAGGGACGAAAGTATGGCGGATGGGGCACGCATACAGGAGTTTTGTTATCAGGTAAGACTTAAATGAGCATTGCATGTCAGTTGCATGTTTGATGTGTGTATTTTCTTTTTGCATGGTTTGATTTTTTCCAGACTTTTCTTCATTGCTGGTGCACACATTGTCATACAGGATCATTGTAGTCAACTAAAGTTGCAAAAATTACAACATATCTCCCAACCTACAAGGTACCATACATTGGACTGTTTTGGTGGCCTATTCTATCCTTACACAAATACATAGATATTTTAAGGACATTTCAGTTGATTTACAAGCAGGGACTCAGTAACAATTCGAAGCTAGGCTTTCACAGTGGCTGTTTCTAAGATTAAAAAAAAAGAATCATTGGTTGAATGAGGTTCAGGTGGCATGACTGTCATTTTTGCATAAAGATAAGTTTAGTGAAGGCGTGGATTAAGAATTGATTTAGATATGTACTTAGATATCCCATCGGGAGTATGACAAATCTTGAATGATAGTGTCTTTATTAGATATCAAGCAATTTTGCTGCCAAAGATGTAATCAGTGCATCAATTATAATCAGAAATCAGTACAATCGAAATAGGGGCGAGTTTAAAATCAGTGAGCTGAGCGATTTATAGTATGTCATTTCTGTATGAAATCATTGAGCAATTCAGTTGTCTTGGTTGTCCGTTGAGAAGAGTTTTGAGCCAGGAAAGATAAGGTGGTGAGTGGAGATGGACAGATAGGGACACCTGCCACATCATTTGTCATTTAATTTTGTGGGAGGACTTACCATATAATTACACATGTGATGAAGCACTCATACATGTATAGAGGGAAGATTGTCATGTCTCTATCTGACATCGTATAAATTAATTTTCTGTGATTGAAAATCGAATTATCATGTTATCAAAATATAAAAATTCCTCTGTTAATATTATAAAAATTACTCTGTTTATATACCTTTTGAAATAAAGAAAATAGGTGTAATTAAAAGGCAGCCAGCATTGATTAAAAGAAAAAGTTGGTAAAACGGAGAGTAGTGAAGATGAATATTAGAAAAAAATTTAACAATTATTTACCATTTTTTCTAAGTGTCATTTTTGCATGAGTCAACTTTCTTTTGACATATTTAAGATCTTTTTAACATTAAATACCATTTGAAAATATTGGATATGGTATAGACAGAATAATGTGTTGATGGAAGAATACACATATTACAGTGTTATTACAGAGAACACTTTGTCATAGAGTAGGTTGGTATCTGCTGAATATTTGAAGGAAAAAATCTAATATAAATTGCGTGAAACTTAAAATGCACCTCCTTTCCAAATATTTCCTTTTATGCTGTCAATAAATCAGTAAAGTACTTAGTAAATCCTATAAAATAAACATGTACATAAGGCATAAACAGACATCTTTGTTGTGGTCCATTTTCCCTAATTCTCTTAATAGCATCTCTTATAGCATTTAAGTTAAAATTACCAAGTTAAAATATATTCTGCAGGGCAAAAGAAAAGTTTAAAAATTATGTTTTTTCTTGTTGTGAAAATCATCTTTTGCTTTAAGATATTAACACATTTCATATAAACTTTATTAAAATTTATACATGGGCTAAAAAAACGGGCGAATGGCAATATTTTTTTTAAGAACAAGTGATTTATTCCTATATGTATTTATATTTCAAGCTTTGTTATCCAGATCATTAGATCGAATATACATTTTTCAATGAGATTGACTTGGATAATATTAGTTTCAATAATTTTTGCACTGCTTAGAATAACTTAAAATATCAAGTGGGTGAAACTATTTTTGATAGAGTGTTCTGCTTTATGATAAAATGATTGTTTCAAACAAACTTTTTTCCTTATTCTATTTCATCTAGAGTGTACCACGAATTATACTGTCATTTTTACAGAAGTTACATTCAATGAAAGATTCACTCTTTTATTTTCATAAGGTCTTGGTTTAACATAACACCTTTTGAAAGAAAGAAATTCTATAAAAAGAAGAAAAAAAATGTAATTTGTTAACTGTACTAAAGATGAAGATTTTAATTTTATTAACATATATAACAACCGTAAAGTTTTCTAGGCAAACATAAATTCTTATAATTTTTTCTATGTATCCTAATTTCATGTAGTTAAGATTTCTGACTAAAGCATTGTGTTCTTTTTTTCTCTCAAACCAAATTAGAATATCACATTTCTTCAACAGCAGACTTTTTCTTCTTCAGCCAATCATGTCGCTTTTTGAAACTGAGGCCGACGTGCAAATTTGAACTTCATTCTGGTGCAAAAAAAAAAAAGGAAAATAGAGGATGCTGTACCTATTTTAGTTTCTTATGTGATATATGAGAAGAGGTGTTTGAAATGATTCGGCTAAAATATCTTGACACTTCAGAGATTCACTTTGATTCAGGAGGTGTATGTGAGGTCTTTGGTATCTTATTTCTTTCTGCTATTGTTTGATTTGATTTTCTTTTGAAGTATATTTCATAGTGCTTAAAATATAATTGGTAACTATTGTATAACTCCCCAAGAAAGTATCTTCGCATTTTCATTTTATTTTCTGATTTGCTTACCTAACAAATTTTTTGATGTACCTTTCGAAATTTTTACATTAAAAAAGGTCATAACACTTCATCTTAACTCTGAAGAAAATTAGGTGGAATAGAACAGCAATAAGTTCTTGTGGTACAGAATAAAAAAATGTCTATAGGAAACCAGTACTTCAGAATGCTCTAATCACAGAATTTTCATGAGACATTGCCGGTTTTTAGACATCTTAGTCAAGGAGTAGGACACCGTGTCTGGCAGCTGTGTGGTCACCTGGGGGGACAGACCGCAGGTGTGCCCAGTGGTCAGTATTCCAGCCCTGACCATGGATAGCAATGATGGAATGGATTGGTCATCATTATCCATGGGTCTGGAAGGCACGTCCTATCTGTGCGTGTGCTTTTTCATCAGTCAGAGCGGGGCCCCATGATCATGTTAGGAAGGGTATACAACGTAACAATAATTCATGATAAACAAATAAATTAATTTATAGGAAATCTCATACATTATATTGACAGATTTTCTAACTGTTTTAAATAGCAGAAATCTAACTAAGATGGTAAGGGATTGGTGTAATGACTAGAAATGTTTCCGATAGTCATATTCCATACTAGTATTCCTCCCCCCTCCCCCCACCATGCAGTTTCTTTTACACACCTAAGATATTAAATTATAAACTATATTTAAAAAAAGAATGATACTCTATTGCACCTTATCTTATTTCTCAAGAACTGAATTAAAAGAAAAAGTTGCAAAAACTTAAAAATTTATTACACATAGGCTTAAAAGATAAATTTAAAGGTACTGTGCTATGGTCCTGTAATAATATTGACCAGAAGAAGCAGCTTTGTCTAATTGGGACGATTTGTATCATGCATAATTTTATGCAAGAATAAAAGTACACTCAGAACCTAATAAACTAAAAATAAATGATAGATCATGATGAATACTGATGTAGTCAATTGTCTTAAGTGAATCTTCTCTGATCACACCCAGGCTGTACTTGGTACCTTGGAGGCTTCTTGCCTTTAATGGACACATCTGTGTGCTGTAATTTATCAAGTAGTGTTAGGTGGAGGTGTGGGGTGTACTATTAGGAGTTGATGAAGGCGATACCTGTATGACAGGTATGGTGAAGGTGATGTCATTTATTTACAGGTGCCTGTGCCCTTCTCTTTATCTTTCGTTCTCTCTCTCATTGCCTATTCATTTACCAAGGTATAGAAACCTGTTTTTTTTTTTTCAAATTTACTTCTCTTATATTTTGATTATGTCTAAAACCATTTAAGAATGTACCTTTGAGGGGGCCAACATGTGATGAAGTAGCATTTAGTACACTGCAGCAATGGGAGGGGTGAATCAATATCATTGTCTGGGTCTGAATGACATTCTATCTAAAATTTGTAAAAAAAAAATGATAAGGGGCTATGTATAGGGGTTTGCCATTGTTTTAAACTCACCCTTCTTTAAAACCTCCTGCTGTCCTTGTTGAGATCTTTTACTCCTCCCCCCCTCCCCCAAAAATTCACTGGAACAGATCCACGTCCACTGCCTGATCCCCACCCATACATGCAGACATTGTCTTTTGGATCTTGAAAAAAAGAGGAAAGCTGTGGAATCCTGAACCATTTTAGGAGAGATGTTATTGGTGATTCTTGGGAGGAAGTAAAGATAAAAACCTTTAATGTGTGATACAATAAGGATGCAAATGTATTTTAGAGCACACAAGTATACCTTTGGTTTTAGTAATTTAGTTAAAAGCTTAATCTATTTTTTTGATAAAATCTTCCTTTTTTCCATTTTTCATTAGACACATTATATCAGTTATGACCAAAAGGACAATTAAAGAAAAATACTTCATTGTGTAGAGAATACAGAAGTTACATCCTGCAATTTTTGATGGAGTTGGAGGCATTAAGCAATTTCATCACTAAGTGAATGAAGAGTTGGTGAATGATTATGGAATTTTTTTCTGTATTTTTGTTTTTAGGCCAGATGAAATAATTAACTTGAACTTTGGAAAAAAAATTATTTACCTTCTAAAAATCATCATAAAGTAATTTCAAATCTGATTTAAAAATTACCATTTTCATATATTCAAATGTTAGCAATAGGCAAGATGTTACAGGCCTGGCTGGTTATAGAGAAGTGTATGTCCTTGTATCCCAGTCTATCAGTACCTGTAGCTCTAGGCACTACAACTCTTAAACCTCCCATACTGCAGCCATTCTTTCTCCTTAACATGGACAATATCGGTCATTAATCGCAGGAAACGTGCATAGATCATACGATCACTTCAAGGCCCAGCATGATTTCCCTTCCCAAACTACAAGTTGAACAAGCTCGGGAACTCTTCAGTTCAAGTGGTTTATGGGCATGTTTCGGGGTTAGATTGTCATGCTGGTGCAATTGTGACGTGCAATCTAAAAGCCGAACATACTGTTTTTTTCTCCAGTCATGCTGTGTAACAGGATCCTGGAATGTTGGGAAGTGTAGTACAAACGTGGCTAGATTTGTGAGAGATTTTTTTTTTTGTCGGGAAGGCTGAGAATTCTTGGATGTTTGCTCTGTTAAATAAAATGAAAAAAAGTTATTTAACAAAATTGCATAGTGCATATATTTATAATTTAATGCTATCACAAATGTAATAACTTGATATATAACAGATTGTTATCAAAGTCAGTTTAATTTATTTATATGGGGGGGGGGGGGGGGGAGGTATATCAACTTGAGTGACTCATAGTTTAGTTATGTTCCAGCTCTTAAGATAGGTGAATAATCACAACCTAATTAAGTTTATCTGAAGAATGTTAAAAAAAAATTCATCTGAAATTGGCCCAGTTTTTTCATCATTTCTTGACTGAGTAAAAAAAGAAGTCTCAGGGAGCACATCCCATATTGGAAGACTCCAGTACACAAGTGATGTCAGAGGCTTAATACTCTGCTTTTTCACCACTGCATGGTCTTTTTATAAATTCTACTGCTATACAGAAACCCATTAGCAGTATTTTCATTCTGAAAGATATATTTTTTCATCAAATTAATAAGCTTTTCCACAGACACGGGCATGGCAACCTGGCTGTGCAAGCTTTCAGTAGATTACAGAAAGACTGACAGTTAAGTAAGTTCATGAAAGTTATATGTGTATCTGCGATGTGCCCCTAGCCCTCACTTTTCACTCTCTAGTCACAAGTTTATTACAAACCACTACAAACTTAACTGGCCATCATAGTGGTATCTTGTACCTCTAGCTGTCATTTTTCAGAGATACAAGAAGAACGTCATGTCCAGGTGTGGTATTAAAGGCACCTTCATGATTACTAACAAAATGTCACTTTTTTTCATTATCTCACTGAATTTTGCGTACTTTCTCAGCCAGATCAGAAATGGATATGATGGTGTTTTATTCTCCCCTTCTCAGTTTTTTATTTAAAAATATTATGACCATCTAATAACCAGGATTCTACATTGTCCAACTATTTACTTGTTAGACAGTGCCTCCCTGTCATTTTTTTTTCAAAATGGCCAGCCATTACAAAGCAATGCTACATAGTCCAAATGCCAGTCTAGCTTGCTTGTACCTCCCCTCTTTATCTCATTAGATGTGTCATCCCAGACCATTAAATAAGTTGGTACATCAATACCATCTTTGCCTCCTGAATGGAATGCATTGTCTCTCCACTGATGCTATCTGTTATGTTCAACTACTCTCTTATGCAAACCAGCATGCACATTATTGTAGTGGCAATTTTTCATGGCTGTAGTGTATTGGTGTGCATCACTCGAGAAGAGGCGACATGCCATAAAAATGTCAGACTGCAGACCACTGTCGCCTTTGAGTTGATTTATTTAATTGACACTGCTTAATGTAGTTTACAGATAATATGTTGACCTTTTTAGTTTGAATCATAATTGTATAAAGTTAGTTGATACATACATATAGCAGTGTTATTTATGGATTGACTGAGTCGGGGTCAAGTCGTAAAGTTTGGAGATATTAGTAATATGTGGTTAATCTGCCTCTTATTAATTATGACACATATTGACATTTCCGAAAGAGAAAATAAGTATTTGATATAAGCCAGTATATACTTGATTTGATTATAGGGAAATTGGAACAATGATGAATTATTTGGTGAACATGATACAGTGTTGTGGTACAGAGGTTTATTTTAGAACTTGATATGTTGTGCAAGATCAGTCAAATTGTACATCAGTGGCATACGACACCCTTAAGCTTCATATCCAAATTGTGGTCTGCCATCTTGCAGTGATCAGTCAAACAAGCAGGGTGTTCACGTCTTCTACAACAATAGATTCACCTGCAGCCATGGTGGTTCACATTCTTCAGAATTTTATATCCTTCAGAATTTTTTATCAGGGCAAGTGAAGCCCAAGTCATGACTTGTTTTCGTGCTACCTCTCCTGACATGCTGGTACTTGGCAATTTTGCATTTTAGCTTGTCATGCAAAGGAATAACAAGCATGTTTTGGACTAGATCAGTATCAGCTATGCTGGCATGGTCCACTGCCAATGCTGAAAGGAAGGACACTTTAAGTGGTTAAATAGAAGTTGTACAATTTTGTTTTAATTGCAGAGTGGATAGGAAAAGATTGACATCAGTGTTCGTGTTTCTTTTGTTATGAGTTGTTGGGGAGTGAGTCAGTAACAGGACATGGTGGAAACCAAAAACATGTTCTCCATTCAGTTGTAAATTGATGGGCAGTTTAAGATTATTGTAATGTTTGCGTCCCCTTGTTATCAACTACTTAATACACAATGTAACAAAAGCAGTGGAACATTCTGGAAGCAAAAACTTCATGTTAGAATGGACATGCTTGTTCTGCTTGTTCATTTTTATGTTTTTGAAAGCTGTTTCTAAAGAACAGATTCATTTTGAAAGACAGCTTTGTCACTTAATGAGTTGGGTAAATTAAGTTCACAACATAAGATATGAACTGATTGGTACTTGTAACAAAGTGAAATAAAACACAAGTGTAAGAAAACCTACTGATGCTTCATAAAGAAATTATATCCGATTGAAGTTGTTATATTTGCTTTGTACAAAAGTTATTCTGTCACCCAGCTCACTTAAATCACTTAAATCATCAGATGACCCTTGCCCTGTTGACAGTGATGGATGTCAGCCAGATTCATATTACCTGAAATCTTACCTGGACGTTCTGCTTGGCCCATGATGGAAACCGCAATTTGCCAACACCGCTAATGCATTGTTTACCCAAGTTGGCCATGATATGTGCAGCAACATGGCGCCAGGCAGAGGAATATGTCCATGTGTTATATTGCTCATATTGTATTAAATTTTAATGTCTTCACAATACTAGATGATTATATTTATTCCATCAACTTTATTTATAGGTACCATGGAGGCAAATTTTATGTTTGATACTGGTTTTGTGCAGTGTTGACTTTCAAAATTTCAACATGCAATGTTGTTTTCTATCTGGTTTTATTGGTATATTTGATGGAATTTATGTCATGATCTTTTTTGTGTGAGAGCAATTAGAACAAAATACTCATGCATGACTGTATCTTTATTTGGAGAAGTTTTGGAGTGTATATTTGGAGTAAATTTAAATGTTCCTTTTGAGTAAATAAGACATTCAGCTGAATTAAATTAAGGAGTGAATATACTGTAACTAAAATAATTCTTTGTTTACATTTTACTGTGCTTAGCTGTCCAGAGACAAACCAAAGAAAACCTTGTTGGAAAAGAACTGCTAACTGAATTGGGATGCTCATGCACTTTGCATGGATACATGTAAAGATCAGCCAAAAATACACATGTAGTGATGTATGTTGTTTATATGCTTGTAGTGAGTAAGAAATAAACATATTTTAGTATGATTCTGCTCAGTTTTTGGAACATAAAGGAGTAAGAAAGACAGAAAAATTAGAGATTAGAATATACTTGTGGCATTTTATAAGTGTTTGACCGACTTTCACATTGGCACTGAACACAGGGTGATAAACCTAGGGAATATGTTGTTTCTAAATCTCAATTTTTTTTTTATAAAAAAGGATCTGTCAAAATGCATTGAAGCATGTTCTAACACCATAAAAGTGACACGCAAATTGTGGCTTATAGATAGTGACAGCTTCCTATCAGCTGAGCTGCATGTTGGCATTCCAATATATCAATAGGTGCCATATCAACGTCTCCACCTGTGTTATTTATGAAACGGCAAATTTGTCTTGTGTATCAATGTGTGTGGCAGTTGAGCATGTGATTTTTTTTATTTGTTTGAGGGAATTGTGGCAGTTTTTGCATTAAGTCTTTCTTCCCATGTGTGTGTCAAGAAGGCCCTTGGGGAGAGGAGGGAGACCCAGGGGGTTCTTCTGCCATTACTGTCTCTGTGATAAAAGTGGAAAAAAATCGGTGCTGATCTGTTATCCCATGGATGCAGTGCCAATTTGAAAAAAAAAAAAAATGATCAGTTGTCTGTGTGTTATATTTTTCAGTGTCTGTTTGTTATATTTTTATATCCTATTTGTCTAGCCCGCTTTGCATCTCTCTCTCTTTCTCTCTCTCTCTCTCTCTCTCTCTCTTTTCTTGCATAGATTATTTTTGTGGAAATATTATGAGAATGGAATTGCCTTTTTGATGATAAACTAAACAAGTTTGAAGTGTTTCATTGCTGTATTTTTAAAGTAATTCAATAACATGTACACGACCCCAATGAATATTTTTACTTCACAAAGCAGCCCTTATTTGGTTGTATACGAGAACAACCCAGTACTACATAAGAAATCTACCTGCTTGAAGAAGTGAGGCGTCAGTGTTCTTTTTATGTGTATACCAGTACATATATCAAAAAGAACCTTTTGAAAGGCGGTGTTTTAACAATCTTGTGTGTAACAAAGTATTTGACAGAGAATGATCCAAGAAGATACATATTCAAAGGGCTGAGAATGGTGTTAATGTTGGTTGAATTGGCTGTTACACGCTGTTGTGGTGGTATCAAAGCCACAGTCAAAGGAGAACGATGGCAATTATCACTGAATACTAAATCTGTGCTTTTTCATTTTGCCCGGAGCACCAGTATACACATTATTTGTTGTCAGATTCCGTGTGGTAGCGCAGCGTGTGACAACAATTAATGGGGCGAGCATGTTTAATGCGTTGTTCAAGTGACCTGACATGGCACTGCTGCTTTAACTTTCCGTTTTTTCTCATGAAGTAGATGAATAGTATTTCCTTCATACAATTTTCTACCTTATAAAAACTGTTCATGATGTGGGTAGAGTTGTTTTTTTAAATGTGTATGTGCGTGGATGACAGGCTAATGTGTTTTTAATGTGTGTAGAGGAAGAAAGAAGGGTGAAGTGAGTCTTGAGCGTATACTTGAGATGTAAAAGAAAATTATCATACCTGAAATGTGTGCTTCAGATATATTAGGCGGTTTTGTAGGTATTGTATATAAATTTCTGACAAGGTTTCTTTTTTGAGGCACACATTTCTCTTTTTAGTTTTGAATGGGGTTACTACGCATGTATGTTGAGGTTAAACCATGTGCCATAGATAGAGTGATATTAATAAGTAAGACAAACCACGTTAAGGCTACTTGTACCGGGTACCTCTCCTCTATGTGTTTAGTCCACACTCACTTCAATCAATTAATTAGTCGCAGTCATTTACACACAGTTTAACAATTTTACATAAGAACCTAAGCTTGACAAATTTGGGGGGGGGGGGGTTCGAGAGGTTTGAAAGAACCCCCCTTTTGCTGGGAAAAAGTCCAGTCTGGGTAAAAAATTATCTAAGGACATGAAAGTTTCATGGTAAAAGGTCCACTTTTTAAAAAGAGACCCCCCTTTTGAAATTGCTGGCTATGGGCCTGCATAGAAGTCCACACAAATAAAGTTATCATTACTCTGAAACAGCCACAGAAAATTTTTGTTATAAAACAGGCAGTATTTTATTGAATTGTACTGATGTACTGATTTGTGTTGGCTAAAAGTAGACTAGAATTATGGTCTAAATCTTTGCACAATTTCCAGATGCAAGTTGTTTTATTACACTAGTCCCAAAAGAGACTACGTATACTGCAGAGTTTGATATCACTGGTTATAAGCATTTAGCATAGGACATCCTTGTTCTCACTTTGTCTGCATTGTCATGTCAGACTCTGTGAGCCATCACATAGTATTTTAACATGCTTTTTATCTCTTACTTGATACCTTTTTCCATCTCAATTTCCACCAGTTTGATATGAGTGGGATAATGCCAGGTGCACATCATATTTTCTTTTTATTTGTTACTGGATATAGAGAGTTAGAAAACATTCTTAGCAGAGAGTTTGAAAGATTAAGTAAAGTTGGTGGGGGATGGGTTTTTGTTTATATAGCCATGTTGTTTATGGTACCCCAATCCCCAGTACATTTTTACATTAATGATACCATCAGATGCCATATTTATTTTGCCACTAATTTGACAGCATTTTCTCTACAGCATTATGTGGATTTGATTAAGCAACCAGCAAATTAAATCTTGTTAATAAGAGTTCTACAGCAGTAAGGAAGAGTGAATGTAAGAGTGGAAAACTTCACAGTTGATAAAGTTTTCTTACTTTTAAACAAAATATACTTGCTATTAATGTGCATTTATTTGATAATTCAAAAAATGAAAAAAAAAACAAAAAAAAAACAAACAAACTTCAAATTATTCAGGAAAAACATGCTGGCATAGTATTCATGAGAAAGATGTATTGCTTTATTTTGAAGCCAAGATATATTTTGGATCATTTTTCATATGGTGTGCATGTTAAAAATAGATAGATTTTATCCTATCCTACATAACATGGCCATATATAACTTGTTTTGATGAATCCTGGAATGCATAATGGTCCATTTGTCTAAAATTGGTTTTGATTGTCTGTTGCCGATAACCTTATTCTCAAGGTAGACAATGTAATGAGAGTTTTGGCTCTGGCTCGTCTTGTCTACTGGAGGCCAAATTTCAGCCACTTTGTGGAAGATGAGCTATGATAATGACACCTGGTGGGAATAATGAAAACTATTGAGGGTGATCATTTATATAGCTTGTACAAGTTATTATTTCTCATATCTCTTTTTTTTACACCCAATTTGGGTCATTTCTTTCTATCAAAGAACTATAAACGTATATATTGTTGCCTGCCTGTAATTGTTATTTAATTTTTTTTACTAAAATAGATTTCTGAGCCTTATGTTTTGTATGAATTTAATGTACTGTACAAGAATTCTAAATTATGAACACAAGTACCTACTGAATCCTTGCCTGAGAACAGATGTAACAAATTTTTTTCACAAAATGTAGCTATGATAAGATCAGTAAAAAAGTCAAACTATCCAAATGCCAATGTAAAAAATTGTTATATTTTACCATAATGAGAACATATATAACAATTTGCCAGCTTGTTTTCACTGCTGAGGTCAGTCAATGTCCTGGAAATACCAGTGTTACAAGCCTTATTTTGAAAAAAATGACCATGTTTTTCAGACCACCAGTGATCAAGAGCCCTGTTAGCATCAAAATCTCCAGGGTGTTGGAACATCCTGATAATTAAGCAATCAGTTTTGCCCCAGAGGCAAACATAGTTTTTAAGGTCACCAACCTCTTGTACGTTAATGCTGGAATCAGTTCTGGAATAAAAAAGCATTTTCTTAGTAAGGTCATAAGGTTTGAAAAAAATACTTAGTAATAAACTCTTTTATGAATACCAAAAATCCAAGATATGTAGTGATTAATTATATAGAAAAAAAAAATCTTTCGCCCAAAGAAAAATAATAGCCTGCAGTGGAGAAAGACATCCTTATGGTCTTGTGACAAATAAGCCTTAATTTTCTTTCAGAAGTGTATAAATGAGACTGTCACCTGAGAGGTACCTGCAAGCTGAAAGTTCTCCCAAGTAGATGGCAAAATGATGTCTTCCAGACAGTCCCTTGGCACAATAATTTCAAGTTTACAAATAAACCAATAAATAAATCAACTGAAGATTAATTATAGATGACTTGTATTTTTTTTTACTTTACAAATGAAAATTGCAAGTAAGGCTAAGGAAAATGACTGCAGAAGTTCAGAAAAAAGAATTATAACCTTTAGGTAATGTCTTTAAGACAGTCTGAACACCCTGCGTTTGTTGACCAATGGCCAAATATGGCCATGTTATGTCAGTGTTAGTGGTTTGTTTGATTAATAGAAATTGCAAAAGAAATGGCACAAATGAGTGAATAAGTATATATATATATATATATATATATAGAAGTGAATAAATTTATAGATAGATAAGCTGGTCAGATGAAGTCAAACATTGATCTCTGTCTTTGATTCTGCCTTTCATCTCTTCCAGTATAGACATCTTTGGCTGAAGTCTTTGCAGGAAACAGCACACACACACATAAATGCTTTATCATTTCATTAGGTATTTTAGAATTTAACTGTAGTAGTCACTATCTCTCTCTTTTTTTTTTTTTAATCCTCATATGTGGTCTGAAGGTTAAAGTGTTTTACGTCTCCTAAACCTTAGAATCCCAGTGTTCTTATAAATTATATAATTATCAAGTTCTTGGAAGTAGGTAAGGGAGGCACCACAAATTTGGTCAGGATATATGATACATATGTGCCAGACACATCAAGTATGGAAATAAATGAGATGAACTCATTCTTGCATACTTTTCAGGTAGTTATGCTCAAAAAGTGAAGGTAAATATTTTTACATGCTATATCACAGACACATTTGGAAGATTAAACTATATGTTATTGTTATCTTCCATAATACAAATTAATGTAACCACAATTGCCCCAAAAAATATTGATATGATAACCGTGAGCAGTGAAATGGATCAAGGATCTTGAGACCTGGACATCTCAATATATATTTTTAGTTCTTTGGAGCAGATAAATTGGTGTGATAAAGAAGGGGAAATGGTGTGGCTGGCATGCGACCCACGAATTACAGTGGTTAAAAATTTTGTAGGGCATTTTCCCATGCACAGGCATTGCAAACACGTTGTCTGCTGCTAAGTGGATGTCTGGTTTACTTTTTGGACACCTAATTCCCATAAATTGTCTTCAGTGGGTCATATATAATATAGGTGAATATATCTTTAATGGAGGTATATATGTTTGTATATAAGTGTCAAGGTTGTTAACTCGATATGACGATGTTCGACTAAATGTCTTTGGGTCATACGCACATGCTACATTTTTGGAATGCCTAAAATTAGATCATTGGTTGGGATATTTAATCATCTTTTCACCAATTTGTCATTAAACTGATGGACTGAAAACTTGATTGGGTGCAATGAAAATTATCCTGTTCCGAATCCATGTCGGAATGTCAGGTCGTCTGCTGTGACTGAACACGGACCAAGAGCTCGAGCAGCCATTTATTTTGCATTTAGCCTGACACCGGGGACGGGCTCATATTGCATTTTGTGTCGCGGGACAACAATGTCTTTACTGCCACCCATTCATCAAAACTGTCATATTCAGACCTTTGCTTATAAGCTTGCGGGGATGCCGTGTGTTAGGAGCTAGCATGAAACCGCAGCGGATCTGTGATGTATAGACTGCATCCTTGACCTATTTCATAAAGTATCTGGTTTAGGCTAAAAGTTCAGTCCTGCCTTCCAGATATCCTTCCGGAAGCTATAAACCTATTTTTTGACATTGAAAAGATTGGACCCAGGCTATGAATTATTAATACTTTTTTTTTCAAAAATGCAACTTTACTTCTACCACCTTATAAGATAATCTTTTTGGTTATTAGTCTTCGAAATAAAAATGCTATATGAGGCTTGTTTAAAACTCAGATTTCATTATTAATCAATATTAAAGAACACTACAATGCTGTACTAGACCTCAAGTATGAGTGATACTGTACATGCATGTATTTTAAATCTTTTTTTGAAAGAAGCTGCCAGACAAAATTTAGGGCTCTGCATGACACAAACACATATTTCTTTGTAGACCAATAATTGTATACAACTGGTCACTATAATGTGTCTTTGATGGACATCTTTCAACCATTTTTGATGTTACGACCAGCAATATCAACACATTTCTAACAAAACCTGATTACTATTGAGAGACTGAACCTGATTCCCCCTTTTGTATCAGTACTTGAAGTTGTCTGGCTTCCCTGCTGCTGTAGTAAGTGACAGTTACCCTGCCATCTAACCTTTAATACCCCTTGACCACACTTTATGCTGATTTCATACCCCTCTCCTTTCCCTTGCTCGACCCCCACCCCCCTTTTATGGTTATTCATTAAAAGCTCTTGAATGTATTCAGCTTCTGAACATATTAAAGTGTTTACAAATACTTGCTCAAGTTTGGTTGTCATTGTTTTAAATTATCCCAGTACTTAATACTCATGATTTTCAAAAGTAAGGAAAGTTTTTTGATCTCTCTCATTATGACTAGTTTCAATGGAAAGGAAAGAGTGCAACCTTTTTTTGTTTTTTCAAGGGCATCTATGGTGTGAGGTCTCAAATGAAATCCTCTTAATTGCTGCACTTCAATGTGGTGGTATAGAGAAAATCTCAATCTTTACATAAGAAAAAGGACTTGATTTATGTTCAAGGCTTTTTTTCCTGTACATGACCTGAACTTTACTCTTATCTCGTTTAAAATATGTATAAGAGTGGTGAATAGTCCGCCCTGTCACACCTCCAAACATGAATGTTTTAACCTTTTCTGGTGTTAGGGTTTGACGACAGCAGTTATCTGGGTCCCTCAAGAGCCTGATATAAGGACCTCGCCATAACCAGCATAGAATGTTGTAGGATAGACCTAGAACACACCCCTTGACATGGATGTTTTAACCTTTCTTGTTCTTCAAGCTCAGAAGCTACAAGAATTTGTGCCCTTTTCCAGCATGATGTTAAATGGATCTCTTTTTTTTTTTATGATTATCAGCTAAAAAATTGAAGAGCAACCTCTTGACACGAGTGGCTCAGGCTTAGATGTCAGGACTTGACATCAGATGTTTTCTGGTCTCTTTAGATGTCTGACCTCAAATGAGACTCGCTTTGTAACTGTCAGACAGCCTTGAATGGGGAATCCATTAGATCCCTTTCCAGGTTTTATATGCTTGGTTTTTAATTATATTTTCTTATATATAAGTATAAATATAACTGTGTATTAATGACAATACTTTAGTTTAAAGAGAACTCTGATTTGACAAATCTGCCATGCTTGTATGCATCATTGCCCTTGTTGACTTTTTAATTTGAAACTTTTAAAGCATATTTGATTACCATTATTGTTTTTGTTATTGAGCGAAATCATATTACATGCAGCAGCAGAGATTTTTACTATCTTTGGTGTCCTGTGACATTTTGTTTTCTTGGCATTGGAGTTGATTTGAATTCAAATCTAGGAAAGTTGATCAGAGTGTACATGGAAGCTAAGGTGGCGGGGGCCAGGAGATGAATAGCAGATCTGTCATCCCACACAGCAGAACTGATGGGTCTGCTTCTGGTGACAGTTAATGAGGCATTTAAATGTTGTTTTCTTTAAGGGACAACTCGAGAGAGAGAGAGAGAGAGAGAGAGAGAGAGAGAGAGAGAGAGAGAGATGTGAAATCTCACAATTGGTACAGTAACATCTTGGCCAATAGTAACATTGTTTATATACTGATGATATCTGTATACATTGATATTATCTTTGGTAATTGAAAAAATTAATCCAAAAAAGGTGTCATCCATGACATCTGAAACAAGCGATTACCCCACTTTTGATGATTGTTTGTACCAACATGTCATGCATACTGTATGTGGTCAGTTGGCAATGCATTTTAATGTCACTACCAGACAGAGTGACAGAGAAGGTCATAGAAGTCAAAAGACAGGAAAACATAAAAATTGCAATTTGTCTTCTAGTTTAATGACATTTATCTATCAGTAATTGGAAGTTTTGCACCAGCTGCTGTATATTATATATAAATAACGACTAAATTATAAACATGTTTTGTATAATATTTTTTCAACATAAAAATGACATAGTTTTTGCTTATATGGGAATGTTTGGATATCAAGTTTTTTTTCATAATGGTATCTATGAATGGGATTAACAAATATGGTTACCACATTAAACTATAGAGAAAATAGCCATCAAATTGAATGCCAGCTGTGAGGCAGAAAAAAAGTGTGTCACTTTCAGTTCCTGAGGCAATCGCTTCCCCCATATCTTGTTGGGTGAAACTCAAAGCTGTCATCCTCTGAGGGGGAAACCAATTCTGGGACACAATATGGCCACCACTCAGTCACTGACCCCCCCTGGCGTAGACAGCAGTAGTAGTGATTGCCTGCCGTCCCTGGATACCTGGGATGCCGTGAATAATTTGGCTGATCACATATGTGGCTGTTATGAGGCATGTTTACAGGCAAACCATACATTTGTTCCTGTCATCTCATCTCAGCAAGGAAGATTAATGATTGGGATTGTATTACGTGGGTGGCCCTTTGTGTTAACAGAATGTTATATGCTTGTTGTTGGTGATCAGAAAAGATGACCCAGGTTTTTCTTTCTATCCCCCCCCAAAAAAAAGAGATAATAAAAAAGATAAAAGCTTTTCTCTAGAGGCAGTTTTAAGGGAGTGACATGATGGAACACTTTTTGCTGAACAAACTGGTACCTTGGCTATTAGATATGCCCCGTCTGCCCAATTTTACAAGCTTAACTGTAATTACTCTTGTATACTTATTGTATTTGAATCTTTGTCATCACAATAGTTTTTTTTTTTGCGTGTATTAAGGTTGGTTGAGGCTTGAAGTAGAATAAAATTTCATATTACAATTGTGAAAGCTATTCAGCAGGGTTTGATTAATTGAAAATAATATATGGGGATAATTTCATAAATCAAATAAAGATCACGGTTAGAAGTATGTTGTGAAATGGCCCCTATATTTAGTTAGAAAGCAGTTTGAACCATTCAAAATACAATTTTCTATTTACCTGAGATAAAGGTGCCCTGAACAGTTTAGCCCATAATTATTGAAATCATACCTGCATCCCTATGAAATGATCATAATTCAAATTGGCTGAGTAAGCATATTCAGTCAATTTGAAAGACACAGGCACCTTTAAATGTGAAATACATTCTACCTGAGTGTGAATGTTATGTGATAAAACTTCTAGTTGACTCTGCCCGTATATTGAAATTATATCCATTTATCTATTAATTAATACTGTTAGTTGCATAGTTGTAGCAAATGAATAGAAATGATGATTCAACTGGTATAAATCACAATTGTTTACTTCAGTATCCATAAAAGTTATTTACTGTTTAAATTCAAGTCTGTATAAAATGTTAAGAATTCATGTTCCTTGGCACAATCCTTCTCATGCCATGGGCAGTAACTGCGACTTTCATCAACCTCACACATTTGAAAAATTAGGAACATTTTTCCTTTCAATATCGCCTTTCCTGTCAGCCATTTTGAATTGTGTTTGTTGTGTTCCAGATCTGTTATGAATCAGTGTGAGCGTCTGCTGTGTTTCCTTCCATATCGCTCCCTGTGCAGATGGTGTAATGAATCCTGACTGGTTTATGTGGAAGCTGAATTTCTTCTGAAAGCAAAAATTATCGATAAGATACTTGAATGATGTAGACTATACATTGCAAGCTTGATATTGAAAGTGCTCTCTCTCTCTCTCTCTCTCTCTCTCTCTCTGAGTGGAAGTGGATGTAGAATTATGTATGATTCTGTTGAAGTGACTGTGTCATTCAATGACAACTACTTAGTAGAGCATCTCTGTATTAAAAACATAATGCATATCATTTGATAAAGGCTGCAACTTTTGAAAATTGTTCAAGATTTATTTTCAGACTATATAGGTTTGCTTTGTTGTTATACCATCTTTTATCAATTTGAATGTGATGATAATTTAAGTGTGCAGATTATTTGATTGAAAAAAAAAGATAATTATTCTCAGATTACACACATTGTGTTTTAAGCTTGTCTTTAAAAAAACTTACAAGGATTTTTAAGTATCATTAAAAGTTTGCAGGATGAAGCTTAGTATGTCTCCTAGATTAAAGGCAAAAGATAAGAGGAAAATGATCTCTCTAGAAGCTGTGAGAGCTGTGAGATGATTAGAACCATATCTCCAGGGTGGATTAGACCTGCCTGTCTAGGGAAGCACATGTAGTCAAAACTCTTTGAACCTCTTTGAAAGATAAGTGATTTGTAGTTCAGAGAACCTTGCCAAATAGTAACTGAATATAGTTTTTAAGTTTTGTCCAAAGTAATGATACCTGAACAAGGTCAATTTTGCAAATGTTGTTATTGGGTAGAAATTATCTAAATTTTGAAAAATAAAAAAAATTCTGACATATATATATATATATATATATATATATATATATGTTGAATTTCATGTTTGTTCATGTAGTAGTTCTCTTCTGATATATCCATGCAGTAAATGAGAAAGAACATATACAAGCCTGGCCTTTCACATTTAAAACTAAGTTAATTAGCCTTGAATAACTTCATATGTTTTGAGAAAAGCACTTTCCAATAAAGTACATTTCTATAATAGTAATTATACACCTTTGCTAGGATAAACTGACGCTGGCTGAAGTGCAGACATACTTTCTTGCCAGTTTTTGTCATAGGATTGATGACTTTGATTTGGTGCCAAAATTACAGTACAGTGGTGTAGGGAAAGCTCTGGATTTGCCACAGGTAAACTGCCTTCAGAACGTCAGGGGTCTGCCACCAGAACGCCATGTACTGTGGATCATGCACATATCTCCCTGACCTCGTAGTGAGAGATCTGCAGCCAACGCTGTTTGCCTGACGTGCAGTACCATGGTCTATTGCGCTTGCATGACTTACGATGATCTCTGCGGTTTTCAATGGTATTTAGGTCACAGGCAAAACATCTAACACTGGTATATATATGCAAAGACACCAACAGAATTGAATCTAACATTCATGAAATATATAGATACTGGGCAGCCTTTTTTTAATTGATATAGTTATAAATTGGTTTATTTATTTATTTATAAAAAGATAGTAAAAGTTGTTGATAAAAAAACTCAGATGATGATAATAGCTAATAATATTTTAGGAGGACCTCTCTCTCAGACTGTGATGTAATTAATTTGTTAAAAATTTCCAAAACCGGGCCCATATATTTATAATTATAGCGAGTCCTGTTATTGTTTTGTGTTTACCCTTTGATTTATTTTAATATGTCAGGGGTGATGCCTGAAACGTATGTATGTCTAAAATGTGACTGTTACTTCTGCAAGTAATTCAGTATTAATCTGTGTAATGTTGAAAATATATGGTAAAAAAAGACATGATGAGTTACACTGCTTCATGTAAAATGACGAATAAACAAGCAAATGTATGTAGGTGTTGAAAGGAAAAGTGTGTTGTGTAGGTGTTGAAAAGAAGAAATTAAAAAAAATCCTAACTGGAAATAAGCATGCTTAACAGCATGTGGGCAGCTTTGGTCTTGCCTCAGTAAATAACTGCAGGCAGCCATTTAGAT
Source organism: Lingula anatina (assembly GCF_051362555.1). NCBI lineage: Eukaryota > Metazoa > Brachiopoda > Lingulata > Lingulida > Lingulidae > Lingula > Lingula anatina. The sequence continues at coordinate 15,790,374 of NC_141770.1, forward strand.
TATCTGTGATGACCATCAGATAGGGAAATCACCCCACTTTCACATAATGACCAGGGGTAGCATCTGATAAAACTACTTTGACTTTGAGCCCATCTTTTTCTGCCTCCCATTTATTATATGCAAGGGCTGTTTGGATTTTTTTTATTTTGTGGAGGGGGGGGGGGGGGGGGTGTATTTGAGTGAGAATATACATGAAGAATAATCTGTTGTATTCCATTTTAGGAATAACGGCTACCAACTATCCAAATAAAATAATGAAATCCTTTGACTTTGTGGCCAGCTGAAGCTATAATACTTATAACTGCACATAGAATTAAAAGTTCTGTTTTTACACACCAGGTGGCATTGAGTACCCTGTTGTCTGCTTTAAAAATAGGTTAATGTGCTGAATTTTAAGTGTCTTTGCACTGGTGTGGTGTAAGATCCATCATAACTTTAACATCTGCTGGGCATATTGTTTGGCATAACTTTGTTAATATGTCTTACTTTCAGGTTTACATGTTGTATTTATGTAAATTTAAAAGTGTAAAACACCCAATTACAATTGTTTTAGAACGTTTGATATTACTTTAAGTTATATGTATTTGCATTCATAATATTAACACATTTTATAGATATTTGTTCCAAAAAAGAAAAGTAAAAAAAAAGGACTTTATTCTCAATAGACTGTAGCCAGCATTTTCAGAGGGAATGGGGGTCTTCTTTTACTGAAAAAGAGGAGCTTTTTACCCCATTAGTTGACCTTTTTCGGAAAAGTCATAGGACCTCGATCAAATTCCGATTCAGAGCAGACATTTACCTGCCAAAATGGTAGTTCTTTCCTGCCTATGGGCCTGCTCAGTTTATAATGTAAAGAAACTTGATATCTAATGAATTAAAGTAATTAGATATTGAAAAAATGATCACTCCTGGCACATCTGTGGTGAATTTTTACCCACTTCATTTCTAGAACTTGATCAGTTGTCTGTTTTTCAATCTAGATTTTTTCCTCATTTTTCAAATGTCTTAGCATTCAGAATGATGTACACATTTATTTTTATGAGCTGCAAAGTTACTTTAAAGCTGTAATAATTGGTTATATGTTCAAAAGTTTTTAAAAATCCCCTTTTTTGGTTCTGGTCTCATTGTTACTTTAATTTGGTACATTGCCAGATTGAGGTATAACTATAAACACGCAATATAAGTGATATTAAATCAATTTGTGTAGTTGAAGTTCATTGAAGAGTTGAACTCACAGTGTGGTCGGAGAATTGACAAAAATGATACAATATTCATGTACTTTGACAGGGCTTACACATGGACATCCATTGATAATGAAAGGAGCTGCTAATTACCCTAAGTTAATTCTGGTTTAAGATAATGGTGAGGGAATTCTGTGAAATTGATTAAATTGGCCACACACACAGAACAAAGCATACGTGCACAGGCATGTGCACACACTTGTATGCATGCCCACATGCACGCACACATGCACGCACACATGCAAATAATGGGTGCTGGCTCTTCTTCAATTTGGGGTAGTTGGGTTTTTATTTATTAAGGAGCACAAGTATAGAAAAATTTGCATCACTTAGATATACAAGTGCTTTAAAAAGAAGAAGGAAAAGAATTATTTTCTAAGATGCCAGATCTGCATTGTACATTCCAAAAGTTGTATTATTTTTGAAAGAGTATATTTCAGTATTTATGACTCAAAATTTCCTGTACAGTTTAGAAATTTTCAAACTAAACAAGTCTAGTTGCACATGATGTTCATGCCTATGGTTATAACAAAATGCATATTCAAAATATGTTTCCTTTTATTGCAAGACTAACTTTCAGCATGTAGAACAGTTACTGGCAAGAAGATGGATTTTCAACTCAGGGTGACTAGATCTGACCATGATCATTGTTTATAAAAGTATTTATTTCCCTATCATCTCCTAAGCCACATCCAGGAAAGCGTCCAGACAGTCCACTTGTTGTGGTCATCCTTCCCCTGCTCCGCCTTGTACAAGGTCATTAGTCATACCTGGCAGATCAGGAAATGACCACTGGTTTCAGGTGACCAAAACCCCTTGACCACTGGGCCTCCTCTCGCCCTGTTACTCCAAGATAACAAACTGCTCTAATTACAAATTGGATGCTGACCCTTATGCAATTTGTTGACCACCATTGATCTTGAGATAATCGTAATTTGTTTGCTGGCCTTTGTTTGGACGTTGATGGATTAGGCGGTTGCGATGACCGCAGGCGGTTGTCACGGCTGCATGGGATGATTTGTGGCCGCATGGACGAGGTGTTAGGTTTTGGGTCAACTCTCAATCATGCTTTTTTTAATATCTTTCTTTTTCATTGCATTTGACCTAATTCTATTGTGAATGAGATGACATTACTACTGTCATATTATTTGTCAAGTTTTGTTGTTTAAGACATACTTAAGGTAAAACTTACGTCTGTTCTGTTCGTTGTGTGTGTGCCATGTTCTTATACATGTAAGTAGTACTATGGACATACCCACTGAATGTTTACACCTTGCTGCAAACAGGGATTACACGTTCAAGTACATTTATGTAGACCTTGCCAAATAATGATAAATATAGAAAATTAAAAAAGAAACAGAAAAACTGTAGGGAACAGCAAACATATCATGACAAATGACTTGATTGTCTGCAATAAGATGTATGTAGCAGTTGTTTCTTCTTCAGAAACTCCAAATGTATACACCTATGGTGGTTATCATACGATGTTATATAAAACAGGATGACAGAAAAGAAGAAATATAACTATATATGGTTTATGTTGCAAATAAAAGTAGTATGACTGAAAAAAACAATCCTAAATACATAAAATGTATGAAATGCATAAAGTAATGTGGCAAAGTCTGCCTCTGGCCCTTAGTTGTCAACCATATCAGAGCTAGGGAGGAATCCCGGACCTCGTTTATAGCCATGGTGCCCATCACCAACAGTCCTGGTGCCACGGAGACAGAGACACTCAGTTTACTGCTTTTTTTGTTTCAGCTATATGTGCTTACTGATGCATGTGTGTGGAACATGACTGACCAATGGAGGGCATTTTTTTTTTAACTGGGATCTCTCTGAAACTGAATTTTTGCCTCTGTCAGGAAATCTCAAAATAAGAATTTTGGTGTATTCATACAACCAGCTTTTATCTGTCATGATAATATTATCTAAGGTGTTGTTAATTGAAGAGGCAGTCAAGTAATGTTTTAATCAACAGTTGCTGTAATATAATTATTTACTGTAATATGTAATGGTTAAAAGTTCTGGTTAAAATTCAATGCAAATCCATCAAAAATATTAGCTACATGTATACACCAAAGTTTATATAGGTCAGTGATGGCAATGAAATTTTGTTGGTTGAACTGAAGTGCAAAACTCTTCTTTTGAATAAGAACTTTTTTGAAATGGTTGTAAATTATGTGAGATTGAAGCTGGACTTTAAAATGAACATTCAAAAAAACAAAATTGATTCTTGTGGAATAATTAAATTAGAATGCATTGTCTCCTTCATTTGAATTTATTATCATATTTTCCTCACAGCAACATATGTTTTGGAAAATTAGGTAGTTAGGTATTCCAGTCCTCATATCTTGGAAGTAGCATTGTACCAGGGGGTCCAGTAATGCAGTCTTTCAAAGTAAACAGCTATTTTGTGTGTATGTAAAGCAAAGCCAAATAATAGTATGCCAGTACCAAAAATAAAAAAAAGTGCAGCTAGCTAAAACCCTTCTTCCCAACATGCACACAAGATTCCTCTGCAGATGGTCAATCACTTGCCTATATTCTAGTTTACATTTCTAAAGATAGGTGGCATGCCAGTTAGAAGTTAGCAGAAAAATTTGTTTCTGAGGTTTGCATATATGAGCAAAAATGTGGGAAACCACATGTACACGCCGTGTTTTTAGACGTATCTACAGGGGGAAAATATGTGGGTCAACTTTTATTCTTTATTTAGGCTTAAGTGTTATAGGAGATATCCATTTTGCTTTCTTTGCCTATTGACTTTCAATTAACACTTCCATATGTTGTATGCATAATAATTGGTGAAAGTTTTCAGAATTATGCCCAATTTCAGGATTTTCAGTCTTCATTTTAATAATTTTTTTTTCATATGGTCTAAATGTGATGAGAAATCACAGGCTATGTCTTCAGGATTTTCACTTTTTACTTTTACCCATGATTATTTTAATTACATACAAATGTGATATTTTATCCCTAATCAAATATTTTTTGTGGAGGGAAATATCAAATATTGTAACAGCTGTGATATGACATGGTCCCCTGCAAACACAAAATGTTTCAGTGATGTAATCTTGTGGGAGGAGAGTATTAGAAACAATTACCCTCATTTAATTTACATAATATTTTTGCTTGAATGTATTTTGGTTAAAAGGAATATTGCCATTTAATTTAAGAGTATATCCGTAGAATGCAGGCATTAACTAGTGTGCGCTGCCATGAACAGACACGTGTTCCTGTTCTCATCATGCACACACACAAGTGCATCGATCCCAGGCACGCATGTACACACATGTACATGCTAGCATGCCCAGTACCACACAAGGCTACTAATTTTTCTAGAAACCTTTGTAACCTTTGGTCAAACTTAAAGCTTGAAAAAGACCTGCAAGACAATATATACTTTAAGTTAGCTGAAAAGTTTAGTGTTATGATAATACATGTACTGTATTTGGAATGTTCTGCAGGATAAAAGATAAGCATCTTATCAATATAAGGGAGATAGCAAAAAAGTTAACTTGTTGATAAATTATTCAAACATTCACATTAATCAGAACAAAATCATCTATATAGAATATAGCTTCAAATAGCTGATTTGTCAGTTGGATTTGTGAAATTAAGCCTAAATTAAATGTAACATATCAAAAGACGCCCAGCTTGGGAGTATATTTATATCATAGATTTATGGCATTTGAATTATGACCTGGAAATGTTTTCTGAAGACAGTGTAAATTGATATATGTGACTAGACTGGAAGGTATGTATAATGTATGGTGAGATAAAGTAAAAAAGGGCATTCAACATAGGGTCATTGCTGCGTCTTTCTGCTATATGCAGTGACTGAGGGTTCAGGCCTTTCTTGGGCCTTGGGCTGATCCATTGTTAGGCAAGAAATGCATGGAGCTGAACGTTGACTTTTAACTTGGATCAGAATACCTACTCTTATGTTAACCCAGAGTAAATCTGCAATATCTCACTAGAGTTATTAAAGTGCCCAAAATGTTCTAGTTAAAACAGGCTAAATCCAGGTCTCCATTTTAAGCCAGCTGGTTTGAGATGGGGGATTGGCTGAAATGTTTCCTTTGACATTGTGGAAGGACACAAATGGGTACCAATGGGACATATGACACAAATGGGAGACAAGGTACCTAGCTAGGTACCCAATCTCTAGCTCATGGTCTGCTTATCGGAGATGTGTTATCCACTGCCACATTTGAGTTTATTTTCAAACTGAATTACCCTTTAAATCAATCTGTAGCCGGAATCTCATTTTACCTGCACTTCCATGTTATTGGTCAAATATATAATAAGAGAACCATGATTAGAAAACTCTATCACTGTATAACCCATTTTTTTATATGCAGACACCAAGTCGGGAATACATGTAGTCAAATCTATGTTGATTTTGTCCAAGGTGGTACATGGAGTGGTCTGCCATGCAGTGACTGTAGTAGTAGTTCATTCTCTCAAATACCTGGTATATAATGCAATATGCTAAGAATAAATGACAGCAGTATAATATACCAGCTGTCACAAGTAAATAACATGGTCTTCAGTCACGGGCAAATGTCTATAATCATAGGGTATTTCTAAGCTAGGAACTTACTGAGTGATGGTCATATTGGATACATTCAGACAATTGCTCACGACCATAGTTATACGATTTCTCAAAAAAATTAACAATTGGCCCCTTCAAATTAAACATGAAACTATAATTGTTGAAGTATTTTGCAGTCACTTAAACCTTAACCCAACCATGCAAAGCTAAGATTTCCAGTAGATCATATGACATTAGTGGGTCTTTAAATGACTTTTAATTGACAAAACCTTGCGAAAATGCAGTTTTTTTATATGAGAATGCCCCATATTTCAATATTCTCACTGTGTATGTGGCTGAGAGAGAAGAAATTTACTGTTTACATAAAATGCCTTGCTTGCATTTCTTAATTTAATTTGATGTTTAGTTGGAACTCAGTATATTGTGTCAGGATGATGGCAGGCCCAGATTCGTGGTGCTTGGGGCAGGGAGGGGGGGGGGCAGAAAGATGTATGGAATATCATATCCATTTGTTATGGCAACATATCAGTAATTTATCAATGTTGTTAGTTAAGGATTTTTGGGATGGTAACTTTCCAATCAGTTCACCAACTATTGATATACATAACTGACCATGACAACCTAGGAAAAATAAAAGAATCTCCAACACTGAAAGTGCTGTTGGACTTTAACAGAGTTTCCTTGTTTGCTGTTTCTCCATCCCTCACCAGCGTACCTCCACTACCATGCCACAAGCTTGTTAATTTGTTTGACTATTCGTACCCTTAACAAATGATCACTATCTGGAAGCACATACCTTATAACCAGGTTAATGGCTCTCTGACATGCAACCGGGTCGTTAGAACCGTCTCGCTGTGACAAAAACAAAACCTAAACCCCTATGTTGTTATGTGGCTACCAACAACCCACTAGCCCTTGTTATCTAGACACATGTCCATGTTGGGTTTATCAGTTATTCATTAATAATTATTTTTTTCATTAAAAGAAGGAATTGACGAAAGGAAAAAAAATTGGCTTTCTTTGCCGGAGATACCAATACTAGAAGGTCTTAATATGTCTGTGTCTGTCTTAAAACTAAAACAATTGGTGATAGGAAATATGTGAAATGCTTGACTAGCCAATTGAAAATGGAGTCCAAATTCTCAGAGAAGACTGGTGTGGGCTAATGGCCAGGTTGTTTGCCTCAAAACACAACTGGATTTGCCTGCTGTTTACATTGAGCACATCTGCTTTTCCCAGATACATCTGTACTTATATGCATAAATGTACACACACACACACACACACACACACACACACACACACACGCGCACACACACACACATGGATATGTACATATCATACATTTATGCACCTGTATGTGCACTGTGTATAAAGTCCTTATTGAAATGTTGTTAAAAGTATTGCTGACTATAGTTTTTCATTTTTTTCAGGAAACAAAGGGTGAATCTGGTTGTTTGAAAGTTGAATTTTAAACAAACAAGGCTTATGTTCAGTAATACAATGTGCTGCATGAAGTGTATTTTCAAGTCTAGATGATTTGCTGTTAGTTCCCTAAGTTTGTATCACAGGGACTTGACTAAATATACTACATTGTGTAGTTCGAACATTTCTACACATATTTTCAGTTCAGTAGTATACTGTGCTGTTGCTCTAACAATATTGACATTTTATGATATATTAGATTAGTTTTCAAATCAAGGAATCTGATCTTGTTTTTTTTTTTCAGTATTTTTTGTCTGTGCTAGGATTACTCTGCAGAAAGCCAACAGTAACTCTTGATCCTGAACATCTGCAAATTTTTACTTTCTGTGAAATGGAGACAATATTCTAATTGAGATTCAACACTACTGATAAGTTTTGGGTCAACGTGGATTTAAGTTTTCAGACTTAAAGATAAACTAGATCCTTCAGTTAGGTTCAGTTTTTTGTGACAAAAAGTTGTCAAAAAATGTGTAGAATCCATGCAAATATGTACAGCTGGCAAGCACAACCTAGAAAAGATCAATTTGTCAAGTCAACTTGTCACCTCATATTTTCTTTGAACTGGTTGAAATGATGTTCAGCACATGAAAAGTACATCCCTGCTTCTGACAACAACATCATGACCTGTGTGTATAATAGGGGTCAGACACACAGCTCCGTTATAATGGATGAAATGTATGACATAAATTGAGTTGATTCAACACTTTTTTTCTGCACCCAATAAAAGGACAAGTTGATGGATGAGAGGACCAGACAATTTGTTACTTTCGCCAAAAAGCTTGCACAAATTGAAGGCTGATACAATACTAACTGGTGTGTGTTGGTACCTCCATGGTTGTTTAAGGCAATAAAAAGTGGAAAAAATACTCGATTTTTCTTTCAATAACAAGCCCATCATTGTGCTGTGCAAATGATCACAATTGCTAGCAGATAATGAATGATTTAGTTGATGATTTATGATGACATTATAATTAAGTTTTGGTTGTTGAACAGTTGTCTGAAATTCACACATATTCACTGGAGAGCATTTTCTCCACAGAAAACTGCAGATAATGTGGCATAATTGCACAGTTACTCCCATGTTGCTTTTCAGGTGGTGAAAATTTGTGCGTATTAAAAAAATGTGATATTTATCTCTTTAAAGAATGACACTTCTATGTAGTGCCATGTATTTGTCTATTGTTAGAGTTAAAATGGACTAATTTAAAACTATCATTGACTTGCAGGTCTAGGGTGGGTTTTTTTTTGTTAACTGCTAAGGAAATGTTTACTTTGATGGTTCAAAAGGATTTGTACCAGATCACACTAATATAAACTTAAATGACATTGTATGAGTGGATTCAAAAGTCCCCACCCCAAGTACACCTGACCACCAAGTATACCCACCCCTAGTAAATTTTAAAGTGAAGTAGGTTGATGTTTGTGCCATAATACCCCATCCCAACCCCCAGCACATTAACCTGCAGCACATCACCTATCCCAAAATGTGTTCGCCCCAAGTTCACCCATCTCCAGTATACCCACCCTGCTACACCTATCTCCAGTAACTTGCCTCAAGTACACCAAACCCACACACACCCATCTCCAGTATACCCACCCTGCTGCACCTATCTCCAGTACCTTGCCCCAAATATACCAAACCCACACACACCCATCTCCAGTATACCCACCCTGCTACACCCATCTCCAGTACCTTGCCCCAAGTATACCAGACCCAAGAACACCCATCTGCAGCACACCTTCCCCAGGTACTCACATCTGCAGTATACCCATCCCAAATAAACCCACCTGTAGTGCACATACCCCTAGTACACCCACCTCCAGTATATCCACCTCCATTAATTGCAACCACCCCAAGTTCACCCTCTCCCAGTACACCCACCTCCAGTATACCCATCTGAAGTACACCTACCCCAAGTAAACCCATCTCCAATACATCTACCCCAGGTACATCCCATCTCCCCTAATACACCTGCACATAGTGAATACTCTATCTAAAGCAAGTTTATATGCTTATTACAATTAAGATGAATGCAGCCTCATTACTTCTAACTCTGTTTTACAAATTTCTTTTCACATTGTGATTCCAGCCCTTAAAAAAAGGTGGGAAAAACGCCTCAGTTCCACAGCTGTTGTAGAAACCCGCATACAGTAACTGAACTATCTGATTAGATATCCTCCATGGCATTGTTAGAATTTGGAACTAATTAGCACACTGCAGAGGATCATTTTAAGAATCAAAGCTTTTTTTTCAGACAAGGCAGATTTTAAATCATGTATGTTAAATTATAATTTTATAATGAAGATCCAGAATGAACTTAAAATCTTTAACAGATGACCCAGATTTTAGAAAAAGGCCGTTGCATCTTTAAAGTTTATGTGAGTCTTGACATGAGTTCAGGAGTGCCAGTTTAAAAATGGTGCACAAAGCAGATGTGGGACATCTGGTGGTGAGCCCCGATATCTCTATCCAAGACTGTTCTATGTGGCCCTGCATTGTTTGATTTGTGATGGCAAAACTGTCTACATGTCACGGCTATGGCATTTTTTCTAGATCTGCTCACACTTCTTCAAAAAAAAAGAAAAAGATCTTCTTACATATGTGACCATATGAGAACTGTCATATGGTAACCTGCCCAGCAGAAGTCCACTTGAGGAAATGGACCCACTTGAGGAAATGGAAATGTTTTGATTGGTCTGGTCAACTTAACCAAACTGTTTGTACCTGATTATTCTGCTGCAGTGAATGCCATGTTACTGCATTTTGTCATTTTTGCAAACAGTGTTAAAATACAGTTGACCATTGAATGTTTGAGAATGCTGGGGGAACAATTGTATTTTGTGAGAATGAATAGATCATATGCGAGACATGTGGGTACATTTTATTCACTTTGGTTATATCTATATGCTGGCTCTGGTTTCTGTAGTTTTTTTTGCTTCATGCAATGCAACTGTTTCATTGTCATTGATGTATTGAAAAGTGGATTCATTTTTCTCTACCTGAACAGATGGATAATGCACTTGGAGAGCTCAGCAATACATACTCAAGTGACAAAACACATGTGTTTAGTATGAATTTATACATATAATTGTTATGAAGTGAATGAGTACAGTGTCAGCGAACTCTGCATTTTCCTGATATTTATTTCATTTAGGTACATGCAGACAAACAATCTTCATGTTTGAATATGAAAAGCAGTTTATATCAATGCAAATGTTCAGTCTCCTCAAACCAGTATTGTATTATATTATGAAAATATATACAAACTTTAAACAGCAATATGACAACAATTTGTGAGAAATTTGAACAAATAGATAAATTCTATATCCGACTATAATATTGGTTCGCCATGAAATGAGAAGACACAGGATTTTTTCTTTATCTACTTAGATAATGAGAAAATAAACATTGTCATGTTATGAGATAATGCTGTTGTATCAAAGAGATATAGATTTCAAACAGATCAACCTTACTTGAACAGCAATCAACACCATTTTGATAATTATTTAATCACATCAGAAAGTAATGCAATTATGTGCCATGAAATATTCTTGAATGGCTTACTTCTGATTGTATTAGTAAAGAAGTGAAATCATACCTTTGTTTATTGGAACATTGTAATTTAAAAAAAACAAAAAACCAATTGCTGGCACCAGATTGTAATTCACATTCTAGTCATGTACATTGTACCATGCCAATTTTCATGACGATATCTTACTTAGTTACAGAGCTCAGTTACATCAGAAACCAATCACTATTTTACACCAATTTACAAAATGGTGACATTGATGATTAACACTTGGCCACCCTATGTGCAGAAGTAAGTGGGGTGGTTAAGAAAGAAACAAAAAACAGAGTGGTGCTCCAAAAGTGTTTATTTTAATTGTCAGTAGTAATATTAACATAAATAATTCACATTAAAGAATTGATGAAAAAAACTATTTTGCTAATCGTAGGCCTTTATAACATATTGGACCTCCTAAAGATTTACTGCCAAGTATCATAAAACTTTATTTTACACATGGCATAAAGATCTAGTTCAAGTTGCTTGCAATCAGGACATTGAAGGAAGATGCATTCAGTTTTGATAGATAAGTATGATATATGGTTCTGGTCAATATTTTCATGTTATGGTTTTTTCACTTTCATCCGTCTACCTAGCATCTCTGTTCTATGTCTTATACACTAGTACCTGTATCTTGCTGATGAAAATCTGAGTCATCTTTTTAAACCCAGCTCATGAATTGCGTGAAGCAATTGTTATTATAGTAGATAGATATCTGTCAAATAATTGATATGTATTGTGGTACAGACCTGCATATAAATTATAAAATATATTGCAATTCAGATGACAACTTTTGATAGATGCAGATAATTATGAAAATATAATGTGCTGCTTTTTTGCCATGTGGGATGTTGCTCCCACCCCCTCAAGTCATGAGCATTCAAATGGTTTTTTTTCAGAGCATAATGAAGTTAACAGTTCACTTAACCCAGTCCATTATGTATTTTATCAATTATAACCTTTTTATGTAAACAAACAGTAATACTAGAAGTAGCATAACCAGCCAACAGTGCTGACATGTAACATTAAAAGCTGAATAAATTATCATCAGTATTATTATTCCATGCCCCTAATGTTACAATAGAACAATCATTGTCACATTCCTGATTCATCAAACCTTGTGCCATCTCTCTGACAGCCACTTTACATCGTGCCATCTCTCTGACAGCCACTTTACATCCTAATGAAATATAAATAAGATGCCATAAGTTGAAGACTCTCAAGTCGTTCTGTCATTGATGACATTTGTAGGTCATGACCTTGACCCTGCAGGTCATGTCACTGTCGTCCCTTGACCTTTGAAATGCCCTGTCATTTAGGTTTATTGATGATAGTGTAACATTTTTGATGCATGGATTTCTTTCTTGTCATTAGACAAAAAATATTTTCTACAGTTATATACTGCAGTGCAGCAGAAAAGGGTTTTAAAGTTGCACCTTCTTAAATTTTCTGGTTGTAAATTTGACCATTTTATTTTCATCCTAGTCTGTCAGACACAAAAAGTGAGAAGAAATTATGTATGTAAATATCATGTTTCAAGAAATAAATTAACAGTAAAAAATCCTATTTGAAACTATAAGGTGGCATTTGGTCGGGTAAAGTTGCAATCATTTGAGAAGTACTTGCTTATTATACAGATTTCTTGTCATAAATTTGAAGAAAGCTCAGTTTTAAACCCTTTGTCTGCTGCCGGAGAGATTCATTTTGGTTGGTTTTTCAGCATGTGGATTTTATTGGTGTTGAATAAATTTGAATAATTTATACATTGCAGGGCATTCACTATCACTTCATATGTATCTGTTATGTTGCAATTTAATAAGTATATTGTATGTGTAATTTTTAAGAGAAGTCGGGAAGGTGGTTAACTGTATTCAGAATCTGTTGAATATAGAACAAATTGAATCCCCTTGGTTGGTCACATCAGTATTGCCTTGGGGTAAAGCTCATTAAGCCCAAGGGTAGTATCATCAGCCCTATAAAATGTGCCATTAGATGTCGCCAGTCTCTGTGTTCTATCTCACCTGATGGTGCTAGACTAATTCTATTAGACTTATTAAACATTAGACCAAGCTCCCTATAGGGAATCTTCAAACAGAATTTATAAGCGCAAAACTAGCTTTTATTCTACCTAATTAGAACACTGCTTGTTGTATGATGGACCTTAATGCTTTGAAGTAGTAGAGTGCAGCTTGCAGGGTGCCTACTGTGAGGTGTGTGATATGTCATAGAGCGCATTCAGAAAAGATGATCCTCGGACTAACTGATCTGCCGAGTAAAATGGCTGACCCCACTCAAGAAAACGATGCTGCTAATTCAGGGGCGGATCCAGAGATATTTCTGACAGTCTTCCACATTATCTTTGTTGATCCATCCTCCATTTTTTGACCGTCTTCCGACAGAAAAAATTAGGTACTCATCAATGTAAACTTACAAATTTGACCGTCTTCCGGAAGACCCAGAAGACCGCCTCAATCCGCCCCTGTAATTCCCAGATGGTTTCCTCCACATTTGCCATTTTATGGATAAAATTTCAGCTCCCAGGTTTAATTGTTGGGCCCCTGCAGTGACGGCGTGTGTGTGAAGGTGGGGAGACCATCAGGGAATTAGCAGCATCACTGCTGTATGATGGACCTTAATGCTCTGAAGTAGTAGAGTTGGTTCGGCCATATTTAGCTGGGGGATTGGTTAGTCCGCGGATCATCTGTGCTGAATGTGCTGAAATAGGACCAGTGCTAGAATGAAGTTTCTGTTTGATGCTTTTGGAACAGTTGGTATGATAACTGGCAAATTCATTTTTGGCATTTACAGATTATACCGTCTGGTTTTTAGCTTCATACTGCCCATTACAGTATCACTCTTAGCTTATTGATTGTTTAAAAAAAAAAAAGATTGACAGTGTTACAAATCTGATCACAGAAAGTCAGGACTTTGTGATCACACGACAATGTAGGCAACAGGATATTGCATTGCTTGGACAATAAAGGTCCTTCGACAATACATGTGCTTGGACTGTACAGGCACATATGCTTTTCTGTAAAGCAGCAGCTGCTGTACCTGGCCCTGACAACATCTTATTAACAACTTGAGGTATAAAGTGGGTGCATAGCTAACATGTGCACTTTGAAAACTAAGAGATCTGCAACAGATATTTCGCTTATTTTACATTTTGACAGTTCATTGCTTTTTCCAGAAAATCATTGTTTCAGTTCAAAGACATTTCTGTTGTTAACTAGTTATTTATGATCTAAATCATAATATAAGACAGTGGGACTCTGCCTGCCTTTGTATTACTGTAATGACCCGATATTTTAAAAAGGGAGAAATGTGAATTTTACGGATGCCATCTTTTTTTTAGTCATTAATTCTTAATTAGAACATTTGTATCAGGGTACCAAGAAAATTGAATGTGTTTTACTTTGTAGTTCTGTTCAATACAGTTAGAGCACCAAAAATGCTATTTAGTAATATATTTTCAATGACTCTAAAATTATAAATCTAAATGATAATTTGTTGAATGATTGACCAGGTACATGTTTCCTACAAGTCCTAATACAACAAACTCTGCTGCTCTAGACGTAGACCATGGGCTGGTTTCACAAGTAGACTGGTCAGAATATATCATGGAGTTTAAAATCTGAACTTATGTACACTTGACTGGATTTATAGGTTAAGTACCTCACAGGCAAATGCATTATCTTGACCATTTTGTGACATTGATCTCTTTATGACCTTTGATAGCAATCTTGTATTCAATGCTACCTGTTATTACAGTGGCCTGATAGTGGAGCTAATGTCCACTAGCCAATTTTTTAGGAAAAAGTTGTGCTGTTGCCAAGTCACATACTGTAGACATTGATCATGTGCTATTATAGTCAGCTGGACATTGAACACCATATTGTGATCATTTGGTGTGAACATTTTCAGAGTCCACTGTGAAGACAACATCAAATTTTATCATTTTTATAATTCGTATATTAAATTTTCCTTTTTCTTTGTCCCAGAGTCCCACTCTTGCACTCTTGGTGTATTCTTTAGTTGGGTAATATTTTTTGTGTCTGCATCGCAGTGACTATAATATACATGTGTGTTGCTTGGCCAGTAATGAAAATCTTCATGGTGCCTGAAATCTTTCCAGTGGCTTTGTAACATGTAGCACTAAGGCTCAGGTGACAGATTAGATGGCACTCATCGAGTCATTTGTAATTTTCTAAATAGCTTGTATGATTGAAGCATGGGGCAGCAGGTAGCAGAGAAAAAAACATTTGAATAGAGATGAAAATGGCATAACATGATACTGATGCCAATAGTTGGATTGGTATAGACCGAGAAGATCAGTGTCATGGTGGTGGCTGTTTACATGGTGTCATGCAATCACATGTTGTATGTACAGGGCAACCCAATACAAATGACACACATTGATGCAAGGCATATTAGAATTTTGTGGATATAAAATCAGAACACAATGTTGTGCTTGTCATCGGCTTAAAATGTCTATATCATTTAAGCAGACTTATTCTACTGCCTAGTTAAGTCTAGGTACTTATACCCCCCAATACCTAAATATAATGTAAATGGCTGGTCAAAGAAATTATGGTAATCTTTCATCAATCTCAAACAACTACACATATTACAACAGTACTATTTTTCAATATTATTTTAAGTCATTCTCAAAATATTATCACATATACCCAAATAATTTTTAATTTATGCAATTTTGAGGCATTTTTTTGGGGGTTAATTAATATGTAACATTATTATTTTGAGAAGTATCAGTCATTAATTAATCAGTTTTGGTATAAGTTGGAGAGTTATTATGGAACCATTTTATTCAGATTTGCTGCAGGGGGCAGGACTGACCTCCTTTCAAACCTGGACAAGGATGGACAGGTCTTGGGAGGCATGGACAAGTCAGTCTTGGCCACTCTTCCCAGTCAGATCCATCTTGGTTATGTCCACTTTCTTCTAAGCCTAGATTGTTTAAGCCAGATTTGTACACTGCTGGTTCTCTTTGGACACTTAGGTTATACAAGTGCTTGAGATTTCATATGGCTGACTTGAGGTTGCCTTGCACATTGTGGTTAAAACATGCCTCAAACGTGTTTGTAGACACGTGTAAGGGGTGTAGAATAATACGAGCAGCAGCATTCTTCTCTGCTGTTCAACAACTGTCCTTGGGCAAATAATTGCGGAAGGAACAACACGCTTTAAGTTCACATCTTGTCATGTTATGATAATCTTCTTGTAGATCATACGGTTTTCGTGTTCTCTTTTTGTTCCTTCATGTTCAAACATGGTTGACTTGTTAGTAATACTCTTGGACTACATATGTTTGTGGGCAACTTTGATGTAGCCAGGGCATGAAGATACAGGATATCACAGCAATGACATCAGGTATATTCAAGTGGTACAGGGGGTGGCGGTGGGGGGTTAGAAAAGTTTAGCTATCTAGTTTTATCTTCCTCTGACCATCTTCATAACAAACTAACAGCAGATAATATAGTGAACATTTTGTAGCTAAGGACATTTTGGCTGGTGGATCATTTGCCATCATATTGTGGTTGTAGATCAAATGATAGATTTGCACATTCTGGTAACTTTTATTTTGGCAGTAGTTGTTGTCCTAGCCATGGTATTCCAAGGGCTGTTAGGGTTAATACATCTCTGTCACACCCTCATAACTTTGTGATCTGTTTAAACCACACAGCTTCCAAAGTGTACGTATAAATTTGATCATGAAAATTCATGTAAAGTAATACATATAAGGTCTCTTCACCCAATTGCATGTTTTAAATAAATCCCACTTCCCTTACAAAAGTTTCTTATTGGAGGTCCTGTAGGACTCTATAAGAATCCTTTAGGACTCATAGGTATCCCTTCAAGACTTTATGGGACTCTATAGGAATCCAGCAGGACTCTATGGGATTCTGTAGGAATCCTTCAGGACTCTATACTTTCAGGACTCTATGGAACTCTGTAGGAATCTTTCAGGGCTCTGTAGGTAGCCTTCAGGACTGTATGGGACTTAATAGGAATTCTGCCAGACATACAGTAACATTCCTATCCTGCATATAACTTATAGGAACCTAAAGGATTTTTGGCCATTTTCCTATGGGATATCTCATAGGACCCTATAGGAATTTTCCATTGGGGGTTATCAGTGAATAATATTACTTTTGACTGCAATAATTTAAATCTTCACTTGCAGGCTGTATGGTGCATGTATGTTAGGTGCTAGACAATTAATGCTCAAAACACTTTTTATACCTCTTCTTGTGAAGCTCTAAAAAGTCTTCTATCCTTCTTAGTAATTCTGTGAGTCTTGTTGTATAGGCAGCAAAAAATTTGTTTAATGTTCTAGGTCAAAGTGCATAGAGAAATGTTTAGAAGTAATAAGTCAGAGATTACTAAATTTCTATCTCAAAGTCAGAAGATTTTTTATTCTGTGCCATGGGCCCTCATTCAGTGAACTAGCATTTATATGTCCTGGACAAAGCAGTGTGAAAGTTTTCAGTATTAAAATAAAAAAGACTAATTTTTTAAAAACAGCTCTTTTTAGATACTCTCAGTGTTTGTCACAATATACCAACATATGAGTGATGGGCAGCTTTGTGATTACAAAATTGTGTCACCAGCTTCTAAGAAAAATGTTTGTCCATTTTTTTTATAAATAGTGGTTATCAGACACCCAGAATAATGACAGCTTTATGACACAGATGTAACTGGTTTGCTGTCTGTGATACTGATGGGATTGTATGTTTGTATGCCTGTGTATTTGTTCATGTGTGTGCATGTGTGTGTGTGTGTGTGTGTGTGAGAGAGAGAGAGAGAGAGAGAGAGAGAGAGAGAGAGAGAGAGAGTGAGGAAATAAAAAAGCAGCTTTTGATTGAAATTCATTTGTTCCTGTATACTCTACTGACACATAACTATATTAGGACTGCTGACTGACATCAATTTAGATCCAAGGCAACTTGATGGACGGTGTATGCAAATGCCTGGTTTCCTCTTGGAGTCTGAGACACTCAGGTATGTCTGAGTCTGGATGATACAATGATGAGTTGTGTCAATTGTCTCAGATTCATGAGTGGACATGACATTTAACTTATCACAGAGCCCCACTACAACAAGTGTGAAGCATGAAACATATCTCTCCATAGAAAAGACTGGAGTTATAATGTGTGATTTGCCAGCATGTAGTAATTAAGGTGGGAGAGGGGTGCTTGCCACAATATAGAACTTTAGAATCATCATGGTTTCCCTTTGATCAGTGTGATGTAATTCATTCAACTTCCCTTTTCTCTGGAACAGAGTAGAGCATTTCTGAATGATGTGTGACTCGTTGTAGACTAGTTGTAATGATAGTTTAACTCAGCATGATGTAATTCATTCAACTCCCCTTCTCACTGGAAGAGAATATGATACTTGAGTATGTCTGAATGATGTGTTAGTTTGATAATGATAGTTTTACTCAGTGTTATATAATACAATCAATACTCCTCAAAATAGAACTTCAACTAAGGTTATAGTAGCCTGTGTGAATGTGTTTTTTTTTTTTTTTACGTATTGAGGAGAAGGGTCATTGTTGTGAACATGGTGAACTAATCACCAGGGTATCTCACTGGACCATTGTAACTGCTGTCCAGTATGAGAGGTCAAACTAGCATAATGGTCATTATACCGGTCATTATACAATGTCCTGGCTCCAGTCTGGACATTAGTGTCATGTATAGACCACTGTTGTTGATGGAGGAGAAAAATTGATGACCACTGGCCGAGACTCATGTGTCCACCAATTTTGTCTCTGCCTCGCCTCCACATGCATGGATGACATATCAGACAACAGGAATGGACTCGGATATGATCAGTTGACTGTCGCAATTGTTTCTCCAAGATCTCTTATTTTACCCCTTCTAACTGCTATTAAACCTGTGATATATACATATATTGTGCCAGTTGCCTGAAATGTGTTAATTAGTATGTATATGTTGTTGGATATACTATGTAAGTGTTGCCCATGGTATTTTGTGTGCACACATATTCATGGTACACGTAATTATTTGTCGCCTTGTCGTAAATGGACCTTACATTTCGTATTCAAAGCATTAACATTAATTGTGACCTCGATGTTTTGACCTACTTTTAGTTGCACATTTTACTGGTGACCTATAACAAAAGAACACTGTTGTATATTCACATCAGCCGCCAGGCTGGTCACAGTGTTATGGTTGATGGAAAGCACCTTTGGTCTGACCAAGCTGTAACTGCTGTGTCTGCTATATGTGTATGCTTGCTCATTTGTTCATGATGAGAGAGAGAAAGATGATGGGGAGGAAGATGGAGAAAAGGAATCATGCCCATAGCCAGCAATTTCAAAAGGGAGGTTCTTTTTCTAAAAAAAAAAAAAAAGAGGACCTTTTACAGTGGAACTTTTGTGTATCTAGATCAAATTTTACCCAGAATTGACCTTTTCCTTACAAAAAAGGTGGTTCTTTCTAACCTCCCCGAACCCCCCCCTCCCCCCTGGCTATGGGCCTGGGAATAATGGAGATAGTGGGAGAGCACCCAGAGAAAGATTGGTTAGGAAAGGGAAGAGGGCGGGAGAGGAAATACTGTGATCAGCTAGTTTATTTACACATGCATTCATATAATACTAGGGACATGTCTTGCCTCCTTGCTCAGCTGCTGAATTTGTAAAAGGAGTCAACAGGTAGAAGAAGAAAACTTATAGATGATTTTGTGGCCTTTGGGGTTTCCAGTGAAATAATATGTAGTCATCGTTACTTGCAATTATCTTGACTGGTGTAGAACAGAAGAGAGACTATCAATTAACATACAGCATATGGTGTTGTTTTGAATTATGACTGTTGTCATTGATCTTAATTGCCGAGTAATTAAATCATCCACACACATAATTTATTCATGATTGTCATCTGGGGTGGTCTGATCAATTGTGCATAGATGCATAATACAACATGAGCTTGCACAGGTGCAGCTATTGTCAGTTGGGGTTCTGTCATTGGCAGCTAGATTTAAGGTTTTCAGTGTTTTTTAAAGCATTATGCCTTCTGTGCATGCATAGTGCATGGGCAGATATGTGCTCAAACTTCCATATGTCCACCTACTAAAAGCTTGCATACATATTCATGTGTACACGAGTCATCTTTCAGATAGTAATTATATGTAAAAGCAGGTGCAATTTAATAGTGTTGTGTACGTGTGCGTGTGTTTTTCATATATACTTTTCATTACAAATGCATGTGCATACATTAAAAAGTTAGCACAGGTCTTTGACAACTGCAAACCCCTCTGTTTGTCTTATTTACTCACAGATCAAACATAGTATGCCACTAGAAGACAGCATGATTTTGACTCAGGGCACCTGATACCTAATCTTTTGTTCAATGTTTCAGGCCATACTTTAATCTAAATCACTTTATAATAATAATAATTCTGCTGTATTGGCATCCTGATCATCTCTTGTCTTTGTGGCTGACCTCACAGTATGATGGCTCATTATAGCACCAATGAACTATGAACTTCTGAGCAATGCACTTATATTTAGGACAAATAATGCAGTAAGCATTCAAAAACAAAAGTTTATTTGATGTTAATGCCCCCCTCTCTCCGCATCCATGCCATAACTAAAATCACAACACAGAAATCAATGTACAACCACAGTTTTTATTCACTGGATATTGTATTATGTCTGACACACAAAGTCACATATTCACAGTGCATATGCTAAAACTGACATGAGATATACTAAAATACATAATAATTAACTTTAATCCAAATTAATTTAAAATATCAATGAAACCCTCATGAAAGCACTTATTATTTTTCCTCCAAAGTGAACATTTTACCACTTCATTTCATCTGACTTAGGTGATAGCAACAGATTCTGAGGTAGTAGACTATTTGATTCCACAAACGGAGCATATTGCATGCAAAGTCTTTTGATAATAACATTTTTGAAAGATGTCAAGCCCCTCTTAGCAAGGCTGGGCTATTTTGAAAATATAATTTTATTTAATATAGTATGTTAAGTTATGGGGGAAGACATCAGAACCCAGCAGATGTGATTGGCTTTCAGAGCCAGGCTTTCATGTTAATATGCCTACCCATTGGTAGGTAAAGGAAGGGGGGAAAGGGGGGGATTTTTCTTCCTCTTTTTTCCCTTGCATCTGCATAAGATAAGTATGGAGTCTGCTAGGAAAATAAAACAGAGTATATCTCTTAACAAATACTGTATAATTTGTCAACCACTTTGCAAGATCTGCATGTACATATATAGGTTTGTATATAAATGGTAGCCATTGATTCATTTAAGTTAGAAGTGTCTGTTATGGTATGTGTCTCAAAAACATTAGTATGGGTCTCATTTTCCAAATTTAATGACCTCTGTCAAAATATTTTTTTGCAAGTCAAGTTTTTTAACCAAGAATTTGAAAAAACTCCAATTGTATATCAATCCATGAAGAATCCTATCACATATCTGTTTCAAACTTGATGTAAATGATTTCTTAAGGGCAGAGAAATGCTTATTGTAGCCTTCACATATGCTTTGGATCAGTATAGCAGTTTTTAAGAACAGCATAGTGGCCAGGAGCAATGTTGCTTAACTTTCACTGCATCAGGTTTCTCTTAATTTTTGATACATGAAAAATAAATTATAACCCCACTGAATTAAAAAGAAGTGCTGTTGGTGTTCACCCACTGGCATGTAATCAGTTGTTCACCCCAGAAATCCAAAGATTGGTGCAAACCAAAGAGACTTCGTTTAAACATGCAAGTTATTGGAGAATGAAGTTGGCTACTCAAAAAGTGGCTCATATTATACTAACATAATATAGTTATTACCCCAGCTGTGGTCTTATGTCATTGGAAGTGGCTCTGTAAAACACTAACACAATTTAAACAAATTATAATTATGTAGTATAACAATTCAAGTGTGAAATCCCAGGTCCTCCTGCCCTCTGCATATCCCAAACTATGGATGATATGTGGGATGTAGATATTTACACATTACAACTTAGTCATAATAAAATATATAATACACAGAATTAGTTTAGAAATTGTTCTTGATCAACCCGATTGGCATGCATACCCTTGACTCCAAATTATTACAATATAATAGTTATTATAATTAATAATAATGATGAAATAAATATCATTATGCATATGTGGCACATATATATATATGTAAGAATATATACAACATTAACAGAGAAAATTTAATGTACATTTGAAGCTCATGTTCTACAGTTCTAACATATCACATTTATTTATTAAAATTATTTTACTTATATACCCCTGTTATATACACACAAAACAAACAGTTAACTGCTGTTTTACACAATAGAAAACTCTCCTAGCCAGCCCCTTAGTTGAAACTTTTTACTGGCATGCAAATTATATGGCATGCATTTTGTCAGTTCTCTTCGCAAGGTCAGATTTTTCCACCTAGCCAACATTGAAAATGATCACTTTCACAACTCATTTAACCCTTTTTAAATATGTGAATGTGTGTTAAATTAAGTTTCATCAATAATTACAGTCAGCATGTCATTGTATCATCTTGAAATTTGAACATGAATGCAAAATCTGAGAAAAGAACAAGCTGTTCTTGATAAGATTTGTGCTTCTTTGCCATTTGTCTAGGGGATTAACCTTAGTACCTAAATTTATCTGAGCATTCAGTGCCAGACTTTTTACCATTAAGTCATTGACAAGTTGTGTTCCTTTGCTAAGTAATAGATGTGAGTGCATCCATAAACAACTCTTGTCAGCTGAAATACACAACAAGCATCTCTGTTCTTATCCATCAATCGACAGCTATGTGAGAAAGATGTCAAATAATACATGTGGTGTTTTTAACATTGAATTGGCTCTGGACTGACCATTCAAGTGACTATGGTCAGTTATAGAAATGTGGCCTATCATAACCATTGCAAAACAGGCCTAAATGTGAGTAAAATGCTTCAACAATTCTTGGGCAATAGGTAGTAAAGGGAAGGTGAAACCAGGTCAGAAGAATTTAGCTCTTATACTAAGTACCTGTGTACATGTTGAAGGCTGAAGGTCAAGCAGTCTGGAGGCTCTGTCACCTTCATGGTCACTGATTTGGTGCTGCTGGCTTTCTCATGCCAAAGTTACATGACATGTTCACATTGGCAATATTAAACCATAGTAAAATATATTATCTAGTACTTTGATTGATACAAAAGTTTATTTGTAAGATTTGATTTATTTTGGGTTTTTTTGCTGAGCAGTGGGAGTAGAATATTATGAGAATGTAGGGTATCATACTTTTAAAATAGACATGATATTGTGACACATTTCAGAGGGAAGAGTTCTTGTGGATTTGAATAAAGTAAATCTGAAGAAATGGGCATGGCTCAAAAAGATAATAACAGTATTGTAGAAAGTAAAGTACTGGTATTGATATCCTGCAAGAAGGATTTCCACTTGACCCAGCTTCTGAAAAGCACATGGAATCATAACTGTATCCTCAGCACCGTTCCACCCTCCAGGTTCTGAAAGCCCCTTAATTAGGATTCCCACTGTCTGATTGGATGACTGGAATACCTCCTGGGTGGATTGCCTGTACTTAAAATGACTGATAGAGGTGTGGTAATCTCGAGAGAGTAAATATATGGTCTAGGCGCCAAACTAGACAAGCTGATGCTTCTGAATTGGCCAGCTGGGAAATCCTCAGGAAGCAGATCAAAGTTGTTGTTTTTTTAATAGAAAAGTCTGATACAAAATCAATTCTATTACAATAAATGCTAACGTTGTGGCATTTTGTTTTATTTAGGTGTGAGTAGCACACTAATTGCAATCTAAAATAATGGAGTGAAGATGGGGAGCTCCTCTAGGTCTTTCAGCTAATAACATTTCTCAATAACTTATATGACTTTTTTCAGATTGAAAAGAAGGGGTTATGTTATTAGCCTAAAACGATTGCTTTCATTTACATTTCTTTTCTTTTTAAACAATATAGTTTAAATGCCTTAAACAAAGTTATTCAATGCAATGCTGTCTTTTCTGTTTGCAGGTGTTGTGTCCCCAGAAGCCAAGTTTTACTGCCAGTGTGTGAATTAGGAGAACATCCATATGTCAGTGACAGCAAAAAGGAAAAGCAAAGGAAAATCACTGCATATCCATAGAAGGAAAATGAAAGCACCAGTGAAACCAGATATGCAATGTGTGAATAAGGAGAACATTCATATGTCAATGACAGCAAAAAGAAAAAGCAAAGGAAAATCAGTGCATATCCACAGGAGGAAAATGAAAGCACAGGTTAATCATTTATGTGACAAGTGAAATGTTAAAAAAACTTTCATGGTGTGTATCTTCATGGATGGGAAGTAAATCACCAAAGGTTCATTACCTTGAGTGGTATCAATGTTGCAAAAATGAAAGTGAAACCTGATTTGAAAAGGATAGCCATGGAATACTTAAAAAAGGCAGCCACTTTTTGGATACATAATTAGAAAATGATCAGGTTCATTATCTTGAGCATTATCAAGGTTGCAAAACAAGAAAAGGAAACCAAATTTGAATAGGAGAGCCACAGAATACTTTAAACAGCAACCACTTTTTGGATACAAAATTGGAAGATGGTATATTAGAGAATCTCAAATTCTTCCAGGAGAAATTTGTGAAAAGGATACATAATGAGGAAGTTAAAGACCTGTTCTAAAAACGTGGATATATACTGGCAACATGAGAGGAAAACATTTTCTGGTTATGTTATTATACCACATGAGCTGACTACCTTTCAACATGGGATACTTCTTTCTGATGAACCTTAGTTTGCAGGCTGAACTACAGTGGTTAGACTGTCTCAGACTTGTCTTGATTTGTATATGAATTACATGTGTAGCACATAGGATGATTGACTAAAATACCATCAGAATGCCAGAAAAAATATTCTGCATAATGCATAACATTTGCTTAATTACAGAGGTTGCAAAGCCTGATGCAATTTGGTTGTTTTTACCTGGATATACCTAAGTATTTGTTTTTCCCTTGTTATTTGTTGTTTCCAGACAGTGCCAAGATAACTACTTGATCTTTGTTTCCATAACACAATGCAGCATAGTAGTAGCATGGATAATCTAACAAGTCATATTGTTTTAAAGTATAGTTGGTCTTTCTCAACAACAGTAATTGAGTTCAATTGTCCAACAACAGTGTCAAGAACTTAGAAGTGAAAGGATGGCAGCAAAATGCCTTATCTTGTCAATGGCTTTAACTGGACTTGGGGAATTTGAAAGCACAATATGCCATATTCCAGGTTAACCACACACATTTGGTACCTTCCACAGCTTTTCGGAGGTGCTGTCCCCTTTGCACAACAGAAACAGTCTTTGAAATGCACATACTTGATCATGGAGCTGTACTCGTCACTACCCTCACTATAACATACCAGATTTGAAGAATCATCACACAAATGGCTGACACATCACAGGCAGCCACTGATGTAGCTATCCAGAAATGCCTCTTGTCCATGTCCTTTCTGTTACATGTGGGACTGCTTGGAAATCTTAAAATAATGTGAGACATTAGCCCCTTACATAATGTCCACTGCCTATATCTTTTGTTGGAGACCTGCCAAAGAAAATGGTGATTGCTGGACCCTGCTGAACAGTGCTGGACACTGGCCTCAAAGGTCATTTCCCAGTGAATTTTTACAAAAAGTTACAATGTTTGTCATTGGCCTTTGGAGATGTCCAGGTTCTGTGGGCAGTTCAACAGTTTTACCAGGAAAGGCCTTTCTGACCCTTTCATTGGTCAGTGTCCACTCTGGCTTAATTGGCAAAAGATTGTCTCAAGGGTTGCCACACCCAGGAACTTTGTGCGGTGTCATGTTGACTCTGTCGTCCTTTACACTGGCTACAGTATGTCATATTTATTTGTTTCTGAGCCAGATGTCATGTTTTCTAGTATGCCACTTGTTTTTTCACGACTGTGACACTGTTTGTGTGTCATGACAAGTCCATATGACACTTTCCATAGCATGCCATATACTGCATCATTTGCTTCTGAACATTGTCAAAGTATGGCCATTGACACATTGCTGTTGTCATACAGTGACATCTGCCCATGCATCACTTTCTGTAGCATGTCATATATACTGTCATTTGTCACTCTACATCACGCATAGGTGTATGCACCCCTGGAAGTAGAGAAGAATGTCTTTAGAACATGTGAAATCATTTATTAACAAAAAACAGTTGAGAAAACAATCTCTAGCTGGCCTTTGAACTGGCAGTGTCTACATTGGATGATATTAGTTAGATGAAAAAGCACAATCAGCCAAACTATAAAGGTGGAGATCTGTTTCCTCAAATTAAATGTGACACCATAAATATTTCTGGCTGGTATATCATGAATTAAATTATGACACGATAGCTGTGGCAGTCTGTATGAGGCTTGTATACTGTTGAAATCCTTTAAGCTAGCTGTTTAATGAAAACCTGTGCACAGGGACAGGATGTTTTTAGACAGATTGCAAAGAGCAAAAGTTCAAGATAATCATTCACCAACTGCTGTGGCTGGCATCTTATTAGAATCTGATCTACATCTCAATTACCTCATATCTATCTTGTAAATGTCCTTAATCCTTATTCATTCATTAATCTTATATGAGTGTGTTTATTGTGATTTCCTGTCAACTCTTAACATTTCTTTGAAATTTTTATTTATTTTTTGAAATATTTACAAAGTGGTACTTTTATTTATCTTAAAATATCTTTAAATTTGTGTTTTGTCAGTTTTGACTTATTTAATTTATAATATCAAATAAAAGTAAAGTTGCTATTGTTTATGTTGTCTTTAAGGAACTTTTCACTTTCTGAAATGTAAGCCCAAATATAAAGGAGGTGCATGCAGACGCATACTAGTATGTTTTAACATTTATGACACCAGCTGGCAGTTTAGGATTCTAAATCCAAATTTGGGAACTCATAAAAAAACTTTCAATCATTTCAAGTATACCCATGTGCAGAACATGAATGGGAAAATGTTTGAACTGTCAACATGATGGAACACCTCTTTAGTGTTAAATTCTCCATAATTTGACTAACTGTAAACTTGAGAAGGTTGCAGGGACCATCGTGGTTTGGGGAGCACTTTACTATAAAGTACCTCCGCTAGAGCGGTATATTTATTCCTCCTTTTATATTTGAGACTTGAAATAAGTTAAGTGTCTCTTCCCTTCAATAATACGTTTAGCAGTGGAGGAATTTCAGGCCATGAAGGCACCCCGTTGATCACCTGCGACCTACTAACCTAGTTATGATAACCTTGACCCGTGAGCATCAGCGCGCCATGGGTCGTCTGCCCATAAAAACTTTCATTTCCAGCTGTGCCACGTTGTGCGCGTTTTTTCCCCTAAGAATTATTCACTTTTCATGTTTTTGTTTTTGAAACGTGGTAATTTTGGTACCTGAACAATACTAAGTGACGAATTTAAAAACTTTGGTGAACCTGTTTGAAAGACGAAAGAGACACCCATATTTGCTTAAAATAAATCATTGAGTCGCATTGTACGTTTTTCTTTACTTTTGGTTTTTAAGACATACGTGTTTTGAATGCTATTAAATGTCCATTCTAGTATGGAGTATAGGTATGGTGTCTGCTGCAACGACACGTCCTGCTCCAAATTAATAGGTCTACATAAGTATCAGACGCTGTAAATGAATTGTAGGTTGGCATTATCATTTATGACCTAAGGCCCATACTTATGGATAGAAATATGTTTGTTATTTTAATAAATTCCGCCACTGATTATTCCAGTAGTATTCCCTGCGAAAGCGTATTCTAGTTTGTATTAAAAAGCACGACAGTCTATATGAATCGCGCCCACAGCAAAATGGCCTGGTATTTAGACGTTCACATACCCCATTTATCAACATACAATGCATTTCTATTTAAAATATAAGGAACAAAATGACGCCCAACCACCGCATATAGTTTTTTTTTACACTGAACTGTCTAAATAATTTAAAAACTGAAAACTGCACAACATGCACACATAATGAGGCCTTCGTCTTGCAGATTGTTAATTTTATCAAATATGAAATTAACTAATTTGAAGATTTTTTTTATTGGTAAAATGTTGAATTTAAATATGTATAATTGAAGAAATAAGAAAGGTGTGCACACCACTTACTTATTTTAGTTGCTTCCAATATGTCCATCTCTCATAACGTTTTGTCCAGACTCTGTCCAGCAGAAAAGAGACCTGAAGAGATTTTGAAGTCTGTTATGAAAACACGGTGAATTTCATTGATAAAACGAGTCACTGCACAGAAGCTTCCATAGTTTAACTTTTTATACATGCACCTTGCGAACAAAATAATTTTTAAAAGACATTTAACAATAGGGCTTACATTACCCCTGTAGAATATGTAGTACACAAAAACGCTTATGGAAAAGCAACGCTTTAGTTAACTTTCGGTGTCTATTCTTTCACATTCACTTGGACAGTGGCAAATAATCTTTGGTTTGCAACTCATTCAAACAGATGTGAGATGTTGTTTTCAGCAGTTTTACAGAATAATAGGTTTTAAGAAGCAATTTACTATTTTTTTTTCGGTGGGTGGGTTGGGTATTGGCTTCAGCAAAATTCACTAGAGGCTAAGAGTCCAAATATCGTTTTCAACAAACATAATAAACATTTGAACATTATTGAAAAGACACTATTTCTTTGTTATGTTAAATATAAAGAAAAATAATTATTGAAAACATATGAACATTATTGAAAAGACACTATTTCTTTGTTATGTTTAATATCAGCCGAACCATCACTGATAGTCATAAGAATAAAAAAAGAGACCTGAAATGTTGTCAAATATGCATATTCACATTTTATAGACGTCAATGACCAGCGTGTGATCTACTTAGATTGCGTTGTCCTATGTGAAAAAAGTGAGATCAACGGGCGTTATTAACTAACAGCTGACAGTAATTATGGCACCTTTTCCCTCCTGTCTGCAGAATCGGTATGCTATAAAAAAAGCTTTTTTATGATAGCTCCTATAAACTTTTACGATTAAAGCCAGATTGCCTGGTGATGTCCGGAAGACACGACCCATGGTTAATCTTCTCATTTCTGCCCTGCTTTTTTTTCTATATTGCATGCTACATAGAACACCAGTCCTTCGGTTTTATATATCAAACAGTCCTTAATACGTTTCGGTTGATTCCCTTCAATCTAGTATGTAAAGTATCTACATATCTTAACACGCCAACTACGACCTTAGATGTAAGTAGGAGAAGGTTGCACATATATATTTTTCACGTGGTAAGGGAGAATGACTACAACTTTCCAAGAATATATAAGTACATATTTCTTGTAGTTCGTTATCAATCAGTAGAAAACATGTCTATTTTGTTTATTGCGCGACTTAAGTGGCGAAAACTAATGTAAGTAGAGTCCATGAACCGGTATGTGTTTTCCGTGGCCACGGAAAATGACAGCTGGGCAATTGAGACATAAACAAAATTTGTAATTTGTTTTCAGTGTCAAAGGCCTACTCTGCCTTAACTTTTTATCTAAACAAAAAGCTTTAAACTAAACCAGCTAAACTCGACTGAAATACAAGAGCGCATCACGCGGCACTACAGCAAAATCGTTTTCAACTTTTGGTAAAAATGATTAATCAATAATTGAGATAAATGATTGAAGGTCTTTCATGTCCACATGATCGTCGGTAGAAAAGTAAATAAAACGTGACCAGAGTCTCCACACTCTGTCACATTACATTTAAAGTTCTGAAACAACTATATTTTTCGTTAATAAATATTCTTATCCAATCTAGTCAGATCTTAAATCATTTACCAACAAAAGGTAGTCCTTTCGAAGCAAATTGATACAATTAAGAGGAAGAAAAATCAGCGCTATAAGTAATCAATGGTATATCTCCTGTGACCACATACACAAAATATTGTAGCCTAAATTTAAAGTGTTAAAACGTAGTCATAAATTCAAGGAACAGGAAAGTGCCAACAGCTTTTTGACACGAACTCCAAAGCGTGTCCAGTATAAATGTTTACTACGTACATTAACTTCTCTATTGTGGCCAAAACAGTGAATCACATATAGTCTTTATTTATTAACGTGACATGTGAATATATAAGTACATATATCACCCGCCCTCATGGGCCTACACGTTACCGAAATTTGTACATTTATCAAAAAACATCAGGTTAAATTTATAATTTATAAACAAACATAAGTAGACTTATATTTACTATACATAAAAAATCGACTGGTTGTATCTTTCGGGGTATGCATTTAAATAGGAGAGGCCGACAATCAATGTAGGGTAAAAGAAACACAGAGATAGATAGTGGTGTCTCTATAATCTGGGCAATCAGTGACGTAAGCATGGTTGATTTTCATGTTATAGCGGTCCTGAGAATGGTTTCAAACATATCTTTATCGAAAATTGGTCTAAACTTTTAAACAAACAAAAAATTGCTCCACTGCATTTCAAGATATATTTGCAGGGGTCCACTTGAATAAAATATTGGTTTGAAACATAAGTCATATCTTTCTGTTTATTTGTTTGTTTGCTTGTTTAAAAACACAGTTGCACTATTCCATTTATTGCCGATTTATCGTCAATTTAGAGTCAAAGAAAACTACAACTTCGGTCTAAAAGAAGACCTTTCTGTGTAAAGTTTTTTATGTGAAACAAATTCCTGACTATTGGCAGCTATTGGCAGATTTGGTAAATTATCAGTTACTTTGACGAACCTTTAATTTGCGTAAATTATCAGTTACTTTGACGAACCTTTAATTTGCGTCTACTAACCTTGTACATTGTGCATTGCATTCCCATAGCTTTTCAGTAGCCCGTCATGCATCGTACTCTGAGCAGAGGGGGAGATCACTTTGGGGGACCCTAGGGGTGGAGATTTCATACCCACGGGATACGGAGAATACCCTGCAGTGTGGTGGTATCCCGCCATTTTATTGGAGCGTCTATCAGGTGTCCCCATATTATGCAGTGCACTGGAACCGTCCATTGAAGTGCTAAAACTACCGTCGTACTTTGGTAAAGGTGGCGGTGAGTCGTATTTTGTAGCAAGAGAGTCATATTTTGGAACATCGTACATGCCCTGCTGTTGTTGATGTTGGTTTTGTTGATGCTGTTGCTGTTGTTGTTGTGTATTGTAGACCTGTGCAGGGGGAGGGTTCTGTTGCTGGGAGTGAGAGGCGGCAAGCGTCTGGTGGTAGCCGGAGGAGCTGCTAGTGGACACCGAGGTTGAATTATAATAACCGTTGTTTGCATAGCCCCAGTCAGGATTAGCCAAAGGGTCGGGGAAACTCTGTCCCGGTTTGGAAATTACTCTAAAAGACGGTTGCACGCTGTGCTGTTGTTGCTGCTGCTGTAAACCATTGGCAGTGGTGTCCGCTGGTTTCGTGTGTAACGGCGGCGGAGAGAAGCTGTTCGTCGCAGTACTCACTATGGACCAAATTTTCTTATCCTGTGAGGGATCCAAACTGAATTTCCCTCCTGTCACATCGTCGTTAGTTGGATCGTCGAAGGCAGTTGGCTTCTGATCCAGCGCCACTGGAGTCGCCGCGGGGAACGAGGAGGTGAGGGCGGCCGCCGCCTGCGGTAGCGTCGTCGGAGAGGTTTGATGAGAGGAGAGAGGCGCGTCCAGAGTGTGAAGAAGACTGGTATTACTTGAATTACTGCAGGGGGACTCGGCGTCTCCGTTGCTTTCGTGGTCCAGATTCTGCGTTGATGAACCTGGTATAAGATGGCAACAGATAATCGTGTTATAAATTATACCTGAACTAATAAAAAACAAATAATCCTTTATTAATGTGTCCAAAATAGAGAACGCAAATATTCTTTGTTTTTGCCTTAAACAAAAAAATTGAAAAAAAAAAGACATAATGTACCTTGAAAATGTTAAAAATGTGTATAACATTAAATTTTAAAGTTGGGATTTAAATGCAATTTTTAATATACCTAATGAAATTGGTGCACATTAAAGAAGATGACACTGGGAAATTGAGATAAAAGGACCAACTTCTTTTGAAATAACTTTGTAGCAAAAAAACTTAAGATGGTTTTAATATTGGCTTCATTGTTAAGTTTTGCTTAAATTAGTAAAAGTCTCTAAATCTGGGAAGGTCTTATCTAACATGGTAATTGCACTCCGAAGAAGATGAAGATTTGTTACATCCCAATGTGTTACATCCTAGTCTGTCACACATGCGTGTGAGCAAAGAGGACATGGCCAGAGGTATTTTTTTCGTTTGCTTGTTTCAGAATTCTACTGCATAAATATATTACGCAAACAGATCAGCATTTAACAATAATACAAAATTATTCATCAAACAAGATTTTTAGTATTTTATGTGGAACTAGATAAATTTCTGGGAGCTGTTTTGTCGTCCATTTACATTCAAGGAACCATATGCAGGCATATCTTCTAATTCTCTACCCAAAGTCTGATTGAATCAGTTTATCAAACGTGCTCGTTCTTCTGACTCATATATAATGCCAATTCACGGAAAAACTTTAAAAAGAATATGAAAATCAGCCATCGATCAGTTAGTGACATGATTGCTTTAAGCTGTATGGTGTATCCCGCAGGCCGTGTGTTCTGTCCCCTGGGCCCGACACCCGGGGAGTGGACACGTGGGGCAATGGTTGAACTTGTTATGACAATCGAATTTAAAGTAACCCATAAGGATGCACAGCTCATTATTCCCCTACCAAGTAACTGAGTTGAAGCAGCGAACAAAAGATTACCTTTAATGGTATATCTGGTGACAAAGAAAGAAAAAACTTTAAAATTCATTTTATAGTGCTCATGGAATGACAAATACAACGTGTTGCTTTTACTGATGTAATATTGGGTTATAAACAATGACGTTTTTCTTTGACAGATTTTGGTAGTGATATACAAACGTAGAAAATTTGATTGTTTTGACTGGTGTTGTTCATGTCGCTTTATGGGCAAAATTTTTGGCAAACCATTTAGAGAAACCAATTTGAATCAGAGGACACAGTCTTCAGTTACTGTCTTGCAAAGTTTAGGTAAAATGCCTCGAGCTCTCTTTCGACGTTGAATTGCCAATTGGGAGCAAAGTTCACGAAAGACAGCATTTCTCTGAAAAAATCTTTAATTACTACTTTAGTGAAAGCCAGATTTGACTTGTTCTAAGTCGAGATATATAATTGGCAAGGCTGGCCGGTTATACCAACAGACGGGTCACGTAGTGTACTCTCTTAACAAACATGTCTGACATTCTCGCCGACTGAGAAAACACGCACTGGTCAAAATATAAGGCTTAACCAAATAGCCCACGGCAAAACGAAAGGCTATACTGGAAAACAGAAACTGGTAATGCCGTGACTGGGTAACAGATCGGCCAGAAACCTGGAGTGATGTTAGACGCCTTTAAACCCGATGGGAACCAAACAGACTGACCACAATCAACTTGGCAACCTTTAATAAGTGAGATCAGTGCCCTTGTTACGTTTTTATAACTAGATAAAGCAAGACACTTTCTATTCTTTAAGTATAATGATTTCTAATTTTACTTTAGAGTGGCTCGGCTAAAACTTATTGCCATCTCAGAAAACAAAAAATAACGATCAGAAAGTAATTACCAATAATAACAACTTCAACCCGACGAACTTTTAAACCAGGATGGAACTGTAATCGCCTTTTTCTTTAACCACACGTTTGCATGCTCAGGCTTACATAGATTGTTAACCTAGTACGCGAATTATTGCTTTGGAATGTAATGAGTTCCAAAAAAGACAACGAGACTACTTACGGGCAAGTGCTTTACAGGACTCACATGTTTGTGTTTTTAAACCTATGATGAACATATGTTTTGCGGGAATTATACAAATATAAACCTCATGCTTGTAGATTTCCTCTTGTTTCCTTCTCAAAAGGTTGCTCCAGATCAATGGTCAGTAAAACCAACTGCCGTTGTTTAACCCAACGCCCCTTCGGTGAACTGTCATTAACCAACCTAAATTTGGCCGTCAATAAATATTTCGAAAATAAACGGAAAAAACCTGCAATTTTTAGGACCAAAAACTATTGTTGTCCTTCAACGTAAAATGTACAAAACCAATGACTTATATCACAACTTAATCATGCCAATAAAGAATCTGTCAATAAAAAAAAAAACGAAAAAAACTGAAACGTTGAAGTGTTCTATTTGCAAAGAATTTCCCAAATGTTCCTGATGAAAATTATCACCAACCGATGTTTCGGATTTTCTCTCATTAATTACGCCCCTCGTTCACAGCTGACCCCGAGGCGCGTACTGTTTACTGTGACTTCGCCGAAGAGCCTACGGCTACGAATGCCCGAGGTCAGAGACCATTTTAATCAAGTCCACTTATGAGACGCTGACCCTCACATGTGAGAATTCTTATTTTTCGGTAACTCTTTCAGAAAATACCACACTTCCAACAGCGGTGGAATCTGCTGCCAATCAGAGTGACGAGAAACACCAACAACATACGAGGTTCAATAACAACACATTTGTAATTGTTGCTGCCTCCGATACTCTAGAATGCACACCTTAGATAACTCGTGTACTGAAAAACCCTGGTACAACAAGCCCTAATTTGGTAATACCGATGTTCTAACAAGTATTATACAAATCATTTGCGCAATGAACAAGAAGAATACTCTTTATTGCGGTATGGGGCATAAGAATTGTGTATCATCTTTGCGTTATCTTTCCCATGTAAGTGAGAGTGTAACACCGTGGTATGTAGTGGTAAGTTGTGTATACCGTTTACTGACTATAGCCAAAACCTTATTATGATGAAGCTGATTATAACCCCCATACAATGTAAAATAAAAATTGAACATGAGCTGTAACGTAAGAATACACCTGGCGTATCTTCAATGTATACCTAAAACAAGAGGGTATGAGCATCTCAGTTTTATTATCTCAGTGCAATATATCCATTGTTAGAATGAATGGTAGTCCTTGCTCTAAATCAAACATTTATAAAGTATGCAAGGCCTTTTCCCAACTTGAGGAGCAAGATTCTACACTTATGTTGTTTCCACCCAGTAACTTAATAGGCTATATTTACCGCTACGTGGAATGTTGCTAGGGCGTTTGTGTCTTCACGAAGCAGTTAAAATGGATCATCTTTCAATTCTATATCCTTTTTGTTGAGGTAAACCATAAAATTAGTTGTTTGGTCGCACAGTATAGAATTCTTGCCATAGTCTATGCCTTTAAATGTACCGTTTATTTGATACACACTGCATATCAACTGGTTCTATTTTAAAATTAAAATTTTCTTTTTATGCTAATTTGAATTTTCCGTTTTAAGGAAGATCCTTTCTTTCCCTTCATCATATCGGGTATAATTCCAAACAAGTTTGTAGTGTGCGTATTTAGTGCCAGAGAGTAAACAATTTTTACAAATCAAGATAAAATCGTCATTAAATTGCAAATGCACGTTTCAATCGTGAAGCATTATTAGAACTAACACTGACTAGTGACAGAGGAACTATATGACTTAATTCATTCAAAACTTATTGTATGAGTTTTTAATTCATTTTTCTTTTTGTTACAGAGAAATATCTCCATGCCTTAAAACCAACGTGTGCTGTTCCTGCTATGGGACATTAACAATTTTGGGTTGCCTATTTTTTTTCAAGAAGTTGGAATGTAAATTGAGGGAAACGAAAAAACTCAGTATAGAGCTCTATTATAACCAATAACAATAGCTGAAGTTATTTTGTTTTAAAATAATGTCGAACATGTTTATATTCATGTAGATATGAAAAGATTTAATGGCCCTCGTATTAACTTAAGTCTCAGTTGACTTGAAGACACCCACTCATTAATCTAAAATCTAATTCGTTTTCTTGTGCACGACAGTCTTCAAACATGCTGGTATCTTGGATAATCGTTTTGCCTGCTTACAGCAGGTGAATAGTCACCATTTAAAACCCACAACTATTATTTCGCGCTTATAATTAAAACGTTTGGATAATGCTATTTTTAAATTATTTCAATTCGTATAAATCATGCAATAAAAATCTGTAATCATCTGTAAGATTTCTTCGTTAAAAATTAAGTTGTATTTATGTGACGGTACAAATATATTTAACATTGCTTGTTTGTATCCAATCTGACTGATAAAGACGTGAAGTTTACTTACATGGCGTCCTCGCATCGGAATCTTTGGAGTTTTCTGTCTCTCCTTCCTTCTTTGTGCTCTCGTTGTCATTACTGTCTTCGTCATTGCCAAACCATCCTTTCTCCTTTTTTAACCTCCTCCTTGCGTTCGCAAACCAAGTAGACACTTGGGTCAAAGACATTTTTGTTATAATTGCCAACATGATCTTTTCTCCTTTTGTTGGATACGGATTCTTCTTGTGCTCGTTGAGCCAGGCTTTTAGAGTGTTCGTTGTTTCCCGGGATGCGTTCTTTCTTCGAACCCCATTAAATTCTGATGCATAGCTAAAAATAATGAAAATAAATTATGTTTATCGTCAGCGTTAATTCTACATTTTCATAACTTTAAAACCTAACATTAGTTGGTCAGTCAATTTACTGTGTCATCCCACATATTAAACCAACTCATGCAAAATATCGGAGTTGCCAAATTTTAGGGTATTTTAACCTTTTTTTAAAACTTCTTTTTATTACAACCAACCGATTATCATTTAAAACATTGTTAGAAAAATCTATCAAATTATAAATAGAATAAATATTGACTCACAATAAATACATTTATCTATATGTGCCCATTAAAAATATCATTAGAATATCATTAATGATTACACATCATATATACAATATTTATCAATTGATATTTAAAAAAAATCCTTATTTTGGTTAGCAGAGATGTTAAAACTTTGACATCAAAGATTGCACGAAGTGGTTTTAAATCAAGAATTTATTTGAATTTCATCTCAAAAATAATTTACAAATATTCTTAACATAAAGTTGTTTGATAATTTAAATTTAAATAAAAACATTTCTCTAACATACAACACCAAATCGCAATGTCTAAAAAGTGCTTCTTAATAATTTGCATTTTCTAACTTTGCATTTAAAATTATTATTTTACACAGCTTTTAATCAGAATTTCGTTCTTTTACCATTTAATATACCTGGCCTTGGTTCATAAATTTGGTTAATGGGTATGCCATTTGTTGTTAAATACAGGAGCAAAACTTACACCTAAAATTGGGATCTTCATGTTTTTTTATATATGTGTAGGAGGGACAACCCTCTATAAAAGTTCTTATTCCTTTTTTTCTAAATGTCGAACGATTATTACAAATAAGCTTCATACGGGTTATTGCATGAATTCCACTATTTTTGACTATGTTTGATATTGTGCAAAAAGAGTGGAACAACGGCCACTGCTTTGATAAAAAAAATTAAACTGAAGGAGTACTTAGTCAGTTAAAGTTTTTTGTGATTCATTTTATACTTTAAAGTGAAACTGGTAATAAATAAATTCTCTTTGGAATTGTCCTTAAGACTTTTTATTAAATCTCATTTTCAATTTAGATATTCTGCATCCCGTTTACCAAGTCCCAATACGATGTTACTGAATAAATCGACGGATTTCATTGGTTAATGCTTAAACCACTAATTCCATTTTCTTTCTAATAAAATCGATACATCTAATATGGAGGTGCCATCTCATGTGTCAGGACACTGAAAACCTGGTACAAAGATTACTGGCCAGACATCTGTAAATGTGTTACGTTGCTTTAATTGCCACCTAAGACATCTGGCCACTGCTTTGTGCGTCACATGGGTCCACCACCTATTTAGAACACAGGCTGGGACACGGCCCCATTGAAAACAATTCCAATATTTTTTTTTTACCATGTTCACGACTTTTCCTTTTTTTTATTGTGAACGACTTCCTCGTTTTTTTTTTAAGTATGAGACTTGTCACGTATTATATACGCAGGATAATGTGTTTCAATTGTTTTCGAAGCCTGGTAAGAGTCTTGTTTTATGTTTGTTTGCAATTCTTGGTCAACATAAGAGTTGTTTTTGTCTAACAACGTACATATTATATTGACGCCATCATTTGTGTCTATTTTTCTATTATTCAATTATTCAAATATGTCAAGGCTGTGAAATGTTTCCGAATAAGTGGCTACTTTAACAAATGAGACGAGGAATTTTGTCCCAATATGTTAGATAAATTAGCAAAAATATCTCCGATCTATCTTCATTGTGTCGTTTAATATAGACACAATTGTATTGAATTAGAGTAGATAAACAACTCATCAATTTTCTCTTTATGACACTGTGTTTCCAAAAATAGTTCTGAGTAGAAACTTTGAACCCGTAATGTAATTCCTATAATAACATAAACAAGTGAATGCAGAAAAGGTAATGACGTAAAAAAAAAAAAAATATATATATATATATATATATATATATATATATATATATATATATATATATATATATATATATAATTTGCCACGCTCTATTCATCAAAAAATATGCGAAGCGTATTCGCAAAATTTAGAGATAACTAAATATCAAAAGTGAAATAAAAACTATGATATCTCTGTTTTTAGATCGTTTTGTATCTAAAGGTCGACCATGGAATGTTAGTGCCATGGTCATTGAAAACTGACAATGAAACAAAATAAATTTAATCTAAATAATGATTTAAATAATACTAGCGTTATGTTTTGTAAACAACGATATTGGTTGACAAGCAGGAAGGATACTATACTCTCAGCTCATGAATAAATCAGCTCACTCTAGGCAATAGGAAGGGCTGGAGTCTAGCAATGAAGTTTGTTCAATCTATAAGAAGTTTTTCAGTTAAAACGTAACAAATAAATGAATAGATTAATTAATTAATTTATAAAATTGGGAAAATGTAACTTCCAAAATTGATATCACGTGATCAGTAGGGTTTGTGCACACCCCTTCCGCATTTGAGCAACTTCATAACTATATCCTCATTGTCAATCTTATTTTGCTATAGAATTCCAGTGGACGGACATGTCCCATGGCATTTCCCTATCAATATAAAGGGATGTGACAACCAATGATAGTGTTATGCTTTCATGCGGTATTTGTTTCTGTTTTTTTTAAGGTTTCTCATGGCGAGTTGTGCAAGAAGTCTATGCATTGGACTGAAATGACATAGTTTACCAAAGATTCAAACGTGTAAT
The DNA here is from genome assembly GCF_051362555.1 of Lingula anatina. Taxonomy (NCBI): domain Eukaryota; kingdom Metazoa; phylum Brachiopoda; class Lingulata; order Lingulida; family Lingulidae; genus Lingula; species Lingula anatina. The sequence goes on from NC_141770.1 coordinate 15,829,433, forward strand.
AAATATCCTTCAGATTCCGGACTGCAGAGATAATATTACAAAGAGTAAACACATCTATAATTTATTCTATTGTAACTTTTAAGAAAAATTTAATCTTACTCTCCAAGTTTTCCATACTGTCACTTTTATCTCTGTATACTACTATCTACGTCTTCTTTTCTTCTTATATCATTTGTCAGTAAATGAAAGACATAACCATAAGTAAGTGGGCATGCTTTGACGTTAACGGACCTCAAGTTATCTATATTGACTTGTAACCAATGTATGATTATGTTATAAGTTCGAGATATTTCCTTGATCGGTATTTATTTCCTTTCTGTGGCAGCAATTTGGAATAACTGAATAACAATGGTATGTATATAATACATCAGCCTCGATCCCCTCACTCGTCCTGACACCTACCAGATTTCGTTTGGAAAATGTGATTTACTTTCTGTTACATTCAGGAAGAATTGGAGGTGCATTTGTATAATGTATCTAAATGACATTAAGAAACAGAAGATAATTCCTTTATGGTCCTTTGCTTTTTTGTTTATGTTGTAGAAGCCGCCGCTACACAAATGGTTTTCGTGGTGTACTTTATCTTCTTCCAGGGGGATCAATCTTCCCATTGTTGACCAGTGACTGTTTTTCTCATGTTCATATAATTTTTTGTACCTTCCCTTTCGGACATTCTTTCTTTGCCAAATATTGCCTCATATATTTTCCCGATGTGTATCGAAATGTAAAGACCCCCCCCCCCCAGCTGTTCGTAAAATCCCTCTTTTGCGTGCAAGATGCACCCCGGCTGAGATGCAGCGTCTTTAACTCGTGAGCTCGCTCTTATCTGATGGTGAATCACGCTGTTAAATGATAAACTTGGCCGCTTTCTATGCCAGTTCTCTCCGAAAGTGAACAACCAAGAGTTGATTACCTGACGATGAGAAGGAGGTGTGATTGGGATAATCTTGTTTGCTCGGGTTTTTTTTCTTGAAAAGTCTTGGGCCAATTGAGGCAATGAATGAAAGGATAAAGGTCTGCGACCTACTGTTGCTTCGCACGTTCCCTTAACAGCTCAACTGATTATGTGGGTTAACTTTAAGGAATCGGTCAAAAGTAGCAAAATGTAGCGTTGCAAACCCGTGCCAAGGCGCACTCAAATGTCTTTGACAAGTGTATTTGCTTTCCTAAACCACGTGAGTCGTGTTTCTGGTCGTGTATTAAACACCCACTACATCTGTAAATACGTATACACGCGTGTTTGGGCCGACCAAAATGGCGCCTGTGTGGTATCATTATCTAACCATAAAGCCCAGGAACAGTTAGAGTATCAACAGTATAAGTATATCCAAATACGCTTTGTCCTTGCAAATGAAGACGTTTGAACAATAGGTTGATTTATTAGCATGTCGTGGAACGCCATACGATAGCTCGTTTTCAGTTTCCGATAATTTGGTCGCATGCTTAAAGCTCTTATGTTTCAACAAAGCACCCAGATTTCCCATTGCTTATACATTCTAATTGTTCTGATTTCCAGCTGTTGGATTTTATTTTATTGAAAAACTGACAAAACCAAATACAATCCGAAATACTAGTTACATAAATTTCAATGTCGAAATTACCCAGCGACTTTTTCTTGTTTCTGTCATTATCTATAAGGAAGCATATTTCAAAATTCTTAAACTACTTAAACTCTTCTGCATTGTATTAATGTCCGATTTAAAATTTCAAAATTCACTTTAACAAAAGTACTTTGTTCTGCTTGGGGACCAGAATTTTAATTGGAAAATGTGACTTAATTGGAATTCTTTAACCCTATTGCCAATACTTAGAAAATTAACTACATTAACGTTATCTAAATGTTTATGTAAATTTGTCAAATGCATTTAAGAGTAATATAACCTTCAAACCACCGTATTGCGATTTCTTCTTTTTAAGATCAAATATTCATTCGAAGTAAATGAAACCAAGTTTTTTTCCTTCGAGCCAATATACATCAAATGCTAATCATGAACGGGTCATTCCACATGAACATTTGAGTCACGTCAATATTTGCATAATTTTGATTTGGCTCATTGTTTTGGCTGTATAATACTATGGTCCCCTTCAATATAGAAAATAATCAGCAGCAATCAGAAAGTGACGAAAAACAGTCATGCAAATATTACACAAAATATGTGCGTCACTGCCATGAAATAAATGTTGACTTTATTAAGTATTAGCCAAACATAAAGCTGCCACATTAATGAATCAAATATAGAATCACAATAGTTTAATTAAAACGGATTACATTTTGTGTGAATCTTATTCCATTTTACAGAAATAAATACCGTTTCAGAAATATGTCTAAGGATTCCTACCTCAGCCAACCTTTACCAATTCAAATTCAGACCCTTATCCTTAAATTCAAATAAAATTAGGAGTTACCGAAATGTAATTTACAATTCGATTTGTTTACTCATTATCTTTCAATCAACAGTGCCGACGAATGCTAAGTAATGTATTGGTTTGATTACAGTCTGTACGTCCACTCGAACCCTCATTTCAACTGAATAATATGACCGAAAACACAGAAAACATCTGAAAATACCAAATCAAATTTTGATGAATTTCTAAGCAAACGCGGTTGTTTCTTTAAATAAATACATGACTCTAAAACGTTCCACTTAATCCTTTTTATTGGTCTTTTTGCATCGGCTTGTTTTAAATATTTCCTTGCTTTTAAATTATTTGACTAAGCTTACAGTAGATCATAAAATGACCTTTCAATATCTGAACTGTTTTTTTTTTTACTTTACTTACTTTAATCAGCATAAAATGCTTAAACCAGCATATTAAAAGTTATTACTGAATTAAAAAAACAAGTAAGACATATTAGACTATTTATTTTGACATAATCCAGTTAATTAGTTAAAGTATCATTAAAATATAAATAAAATTGATAGATTCTATATAAAAAATGAACCTTTGAAATATGTAAAGAATTTATGCTTTTGGCTGTAAGTATATTTTCTAATAAAAACGCACAATTCGTTCACAGCAAATTCAGTGAGGGGAGTGAGTTCACAATGCCGCCTTTAACAGGATTTTCATTAATTAAAAAGACAAGTATATGCTAGAAGTCATGTAAATGCCACATTACGGTCACTGTATTTTATTTTTTGTAATTTAAATGTTTATCTTGTAGTTGAAATTGAAAGAAGCAGCTGCATGCATGGAACTGGTACAATATTTCCTCAAAATATTGGGCCATTTAAAATTAAGGCTACAATGAAACCAGTGCTGTTTGATGTTCAGTTGAAAAAAAAAATTGATTGAACCATATATAAAAAATAAAGCTTTGAATTTCTTTTCAAATCCCTGAAGAAGGCCTCGTGACCGTAAAATGTGTAACAATTATTTCCATATTTCACATAAATTTTGGGAAAATGGACGGTGCACAAAGCAGAACAAGATTTGTGTAAGCTATATTTGTCTTCAACAAGAATTAAAATTTGTCGAAAGTAAATTAACTGCATTAGTACACGTTTCAGGTATATTCTTAAAAGCGGCAGCGTTAGCGTATTTCTTCTGTTTTTTTTCATATATATATATTAATATATCATGCTCTATTTTTTATTCTTAATATTCGCCCTTAATTTCCGATTTAATATTTTACACAAAGGCGTAAAACGTCTTACATTTTCCTGAACTCTGCCATTAATTTCCCTTTTTTTAATCAGAAAATGGAAGTATTAAAATTGGTGCAGAAAACGTCAACCTACCCTGAGTATGGGTAGCCAGCCCACGTGTAGTCGTACTGGTAGGCGGTAGGGGGAATACCGTGCCATAGCTCTGAGCTGTCTTTCACATCATAGGCAGTATTCTGAAAAAGACGGAATAAAATCTTACAAATAGGTATACACACACACAAATATATCTGTAAAATCATAGGCAGTATTCTAAAAGTATTTACAAAGGGAGAGAGAGAGATGTCTCTTTGTTATCTTTGTAAAGTCAGTAGAACACTATATAATTATCTAAAATGACCTTTTTATATAAACTAACAATGCATAGTGGGGCCTACACATTGCTTCTTTACTTGCCTTACTACCCCCCCCCCCCCCCCCCCCCCCCCCATTCAGGGAACAGAGGTCGATCGCTGTGGGTCTACGTCTGACGTCAGCCTTTGGTGATTTTTTTCCTTTCAAAGCATACTTGACTCGTGGTCAAATTAAATGTAGCCAAAGATATTACGGTAAAGAAAATACAGACGTCATAATCATTTGTATAATCAAACAGCTAAAAAGTTCAGAACAGGAACGGAATGTGCATGGTCATAGTAAAAAAAGGACTTTCTATTGTGACCTAATGTGTAAAATCACTACGACAAAGTAAGCGTAGATTTGAACGGCGCCAGTTTTGAAAATTAACCACAGTATTAGGCCACGCTGTAAATACGTTGACTAATCCTAAATTTAAAAAAAATTTAAAGAAGTGCGCTCCAAACGCTGTGACCATTTCGTACAATTCAGCCCATTGACATAGATATGTAGAGTGACAATGTATTCCTGTGACAAAGTAAAATGGAAAAACGGGGATGTTGGGAGGAGGAGTTTTTTTTATAAATTCTGACGACAATAGTTGTTGTTATAATTTAATTAAAGGGCATTGAACTACACATTTGTTGTTAGTTAGTTCCGACAAGGTTTACTACCCGCAGGTACCAGTACTTACAAAATAACCAGACTTCTGGGCAACCCCTAAACTTTTTAAACAAGAAAACCTTTTTTACATCATCCCTCTTAAATATTTATTGGGAGGTATATGCAAATAAGTTTGAAAATCTGCATTTTGCCATACTTATAATATATTCTCTCAATGAAAATAAGCTACAAGTTCACTTTAGGCTCTGCAATATCATAACAATGCCTCTTTGTTTTGTGTTATAAATTGAATAAATAATGTAGCAAACCATATCATGTATATTTTAGCATCAAGTATGCCCGCATATTAAAACGACTAACGAAACCAAGCATAATATTTCTTTAAATGCCACTTTTTACAGCGGTCCACGGAAAATAGCCCACTTTTTCCTTTTTTTAATGTCTTGATAAGAGATTATTCATACTAACAACCAGACTTATATAACATTAAATAAGTTGTCCTTTTTTATTTATTTCATAATAATAATAATTATTATTATTGTTATTATTATTATTATTATTATTACTTTTGTAAGTGTGTTAAGAAAGCTTTCGGGATATAATATAATTATTGTACTCTTGGGATAATTTTCTAGTTTTTCTGTTCTAATTCACCACAGAATGAAACCCAATAATGCCTTCATAACTGGCGGTTGATCGGTTGGCTTCAGATTTGCATGTCTGACGAGAAACCCTGCGTTCGCGGACAATAATTAGTTCATTTGCAAAAGGTGATTTTTTAATTTATAGGCTCACTGTTATCTAACCCAGCCTACTCCCAGGTCAAAGGTATCTTTTCAATTAGCAACTGTTCTATTATTCATCCAGCTGCGGCATCAATTCTTAAATAACAACAACTGGTCAATGAAGCTGTGATCTGGGGCTCGTTGTAAGTTTTACTATCTAACCGCCCACTAAAACCATACAGACCTTGCTGCCACTTGCTCCGGAGACTAAGTCTATATACATGCCTTGTGTATAAATCTGATGTATTTTTATTTCACCAATTTCTAAGAAAAGCTACGTAAAATGAAGTTTTATCAGCCAAAACTCAAACAAATGACATAAAGAGATCCATTTATTTTATCAATTACTGTCCAGTGATATTTATTTATTAATTTATTTTTTACCATTCATTCCGTTATTTATTATTATTCTTATTTTTTTGTAAATATTGAAATTGCAATTCTATAATATAAGCAAAAACAACAAAAAAACTAAGACTAAAACTGCGGGTAATTAATTCAGCACAAAAAGTACTTTTAACCTAAAGTAATGGGGATCGAGTTCTACGCTATGATACTGTATTCTGGGGGTAGAAGATAACTTGTCTTCTCCCCTGGGTCGTGACTCAAAATATTCCTCAGTTAATTCAGTGGCCGGTGTTGTGTAGTCCGTCACGCTCAGGCGTCAAGGCACGTTGCTTTTGATGAAAGTGAAATTGTCTAGCTTGTCTCGGGAGGAGAAATTTTGTAGTGAATAAATGATAAGTCCTCGGGAGAAGACGCTACGAGCAACACAGAGCGCCAGATTGGTTGTGATCCATTATTACTATAAGATCAATTTAATTAAAGAAAAAGAGCGGCGCGCGCGAGATAATGAAAATGCAATACCCACTTTACGCTACGCTCGTCTAATTAGTCGATATTTCTAGGCTTGTAGTAAGTGAAAAGCTACTCTTCGGTCAATTTACTATACTCCACGCACGGTTTTATTTCAATACAATTTTCCAGAGAATAATCGAGGGGTATGGATTCTTGGCAAAATGCCTATTTTCGAGAATTTTTAAGCTGCGTTAAACTGCAGTATAAAATTTAATACAACTCTAACAGGAAAAATATAATTCTAACACAGTTTATTATATAACATACTATATATATATAACAATTGAAACACTTCTCAAAGAAAAAAAAGCAATTGAGGGTTGCACTTTCACGTAAATTAAACTTAACAATTTACCATGAAGGAAAAAATCAACTGATTTCTAGTACAGCATTTACAATGTTGGCAAGCAACTTACCAAAGAAGAATACAAAGGTGTGTGGTCGGATGTGATATGCGGCAGGTACCCCTGCGTCCCGTGATACGATGAACTGTATATATTCTCGGAGAGCGCCGACGGCATCCTTGCATAGCTGAGGCTGAGGGTGGGGCTGTACTGGCACGAGCAAACCGACTGCCCGGTGTGAGGGTCGGTGACCAGTGATCGGCCCGTGTCACAGCAGTGAGGCGTGTTCCCCGGAACCGCTGCCATAGGCGTTGGCATAACCAGCTACAACAGAAGCGAGAGATACGTACAGTAAATAAACGCCAACAGTTAAAAAATTACCAACGGACAACCAAGATCCACAACCACACTTTCCCGACCAGCTCTCGAACATAAGTAAAGATATACTGTTACCAGCCGTCCTATAACATGACGACAAATGCCCTATATTTCATAATCACTAAAAAAAGAAGAATACCCTGGAATTGTGGAGCCAGTAACCCGTCCGCTGGGAGATAGAACCGAGCTGGTGCCCCGTACAGAAGAAAAACAAGGAGTTGGAACTACTGCTCACTCTTGCTCAGCTCCGAACGGAGGCTGTCAACGATAAATCACGACAAACATTGGAGCTGGTGAGTGAGGCATCAGAAGGGAGGTGCCATGACCTCAAAATAATGACCCGGATACCAACGGTAAAAAACGGACGGCGAATATTTGTTTTATATATCTTTGTTTGAGTTGTATTTTTTATGCTGTTTATTTTAATAAGTATATTTTAATGACAGATTTTTAAATGTGTGACACACAGACCGCGAAAAGCTTCTTATTTGATAAAACAAACCAATCCGTTTAACTTCCATTCAACATACTGTACACTGACCAATACACATTATTTGTTACGCAAAATTTAAAACCCCAAACACTCTAATAACATTTTAATTCGTTTAACAAGGGCAAAAGAATTATTCTAATTAGACGAATCTGATTAAAAGCAGACAATAAAGCAAAAGAAATCAATATTGAAACTATTTCCTTTCTTCTTAAACTTCGCCAGACAACAATGAAACTGACCATAGTGCAATGATCACCAGTACAGCCACCAACATCACGGCATATCGAGTAGGCTGGAGATACTGGAAGACCACTTTTCACTCCAGTGTTTCGTTTCATTTTAATTCGTACTAGCGGGGCGGGCGTCTGGGTGTTAACGATCTATTGTTATACACGGTGTTAACTCAAAACGCTGCATCCGTCCCATCGGCCAATCTGACTGTATATCTACCGCCTATAATTGCGCTTGATTAATTCTAACAGATGAACGCCAGGGTGGTCGGCTATTGTATCTTGGACACATTTATATATCTCAATATATCTGGACTGGGTAAACAAACTGTTCCAGCGGTATAATCGCTTGGAAATGATATACAATGTTTGCATTGAAAGCTGCAAAACCTACGATGTATAGATTCACTTGCTGAAATGGCGTGTAATGGTTTGATCCTTAGTTAAAATAGTGAAAGAGGATAAAAGAAGGTATTTATCAGAAGACTGTTTGATTTATAAAAACAAAACCTATGCTAACTTGGCTGAGCTAAAAGTAAAAGAGAGCAAAAAATTTGCCGAGTTGCACAAAATGCAGATTTTACAAATACGTTATCCAAGTGTAGGAACTCACGTTGTCAATACTTAAAACTATCTAGTCATATTTTGTGTAAATAAATGTTTTCTTATTAATTTTAAATTCTAATTCAACGCCGTACCTACCAATTTCACAAAATGCTATAGATCTGAAAATTAACATATGGAATCACGTGAAAATATGATCGGCAACATTAAAAAAATATTTACGTTCTTGGACTCTCACCCTTGCCTTTAAAAGAATTATATGCGTTTTAACAATGAATAAAAGACTTTCCTAGACAAATACTCATTGTTATTTAATTCTAACTTACTCCAAAACTGTCGAAAATTAGCACAATAGCAGCAAAGAAATGTATTCGTGTCACATACAATGCGTGTCATATTTCAAATAATAAAGAGCCTTAGAGTTCCAAAATGGAACACACCTGGGAATGATATGTTGATTTTAGGTTACTTTTCGTCTCTATGCAATACGTCATTCAGAGAAAAAGAACGTAATGAAAAAAGTGTTAAATTTCACCCAGCCGGAAACAACAATGGAAGAATATTAAAATGAAGCATTGGCAAGGATATGGCAATCAAAACTGTCACAATCCCTCTCAGTATAAAAGACAGGCTGGTCATGGATCGCAAAGTCCCTTCAAAGTTGCCTGGTGGTTAGAAAAAGATTTAAACTATTTTGTATAGTATAGGACATTTTGACGCGTTCTAGCATGTTGTTGATTTTTAATTCCTTGCATTTTTACTTTGTAAAAAGTCTTGCAGTGAGTGCTTGCATGGTAGAAAGAACCTGAATTGGTGCATTTCAAAATTCGCAACCCCTGCGCAATCCTTTGGATAGCCACAGTTATGTTAAGTTTTTAAAGCAACTGTGTATTTTCTTAGATATTCAAAACAATATAAATATCCTCCCAGATATCACTTTCGATGCACCTTATTTCTCGGAATTTTCAAAAGTTTACCATAGGTGTTTCAAAAATTCTTACAAAACATCAACTGAGGCACATGCATACTAGATCCACAAAAAACTAAATAGTTATTTGACTTTTGACAGATTTTTCCTACATTGTCGTTCACGACATTCTAACCAATCTAATAGCTAAGATAAATTTTTAGAATTCAGGCCAAACTATAGAAATATTTCATTATGCTAAACTGGGGACTAAACTACAATTTTATTGACACTGAAATATTAATTGACAGAAGTTTACTACTATTTTAGCCATGCTATCATTTTGAAACGTCCCCATCACAAACTGGACATTATGTTAACTTAAAATTGATATTTCATATGTACTATATTCGGTTTTCATAAACTGGCGATATCTTAAATGGAGCTACATCAAGCATTTCACCCAACCCTTAAATTGCCTTCAAATTGATCAAACTTGCAAAATAACGTACATTTCTGTAGTTTGGGGAAATTTTTGCTTCTGTTTGGCATTTAAAAGTTTCACATGCTAAATGATTAATTTATTCGAATTACACATAAACGTTGATAACAAAAAAGAAATTATATTTGTACTTGGTATACGAATGCCATCCCTCTCGCCATTTTAACACATATCAGACTCTTACCGCTGTCGGCAAGGACACGCTTGCCTGCTATGACGTCATCGTCTCAGACAGATGTCAACTGTATTCTTTACAGTCTCTCAATTCGTTCATCTTTTTTAACAAGAGGCCTAAATATGCTTCGTCATGTCAGTCTCTGATAATATGTCTGCATTTTCAGACGATTAAGTGATTACCGAGGAATTTCAGTCTAAATTTAAATTCTTGTTGAGGGTCCCAACAAAAATTTATAATGTTTACATGTAATTTTGTCTGTCATATTGTTTTCTAAACCCAGTTTATTCTCAACTGTCTTGATTTGTCCATGGGCATAAAAATGGTAGCATTTTCCTCTTTTTTTCAAAAACAAAAAAGGCACAAATTTAAGTATGCATTCTGTATATCTATATTTGATTTTGTCTATGAAATTTTGGGCAATCATATTATGTCACAGGTGAAGGTCCGATTATGCCAATTTGAAACCATTTTCACAACTAAATGGACGGGAAAAATTAGAAGGTTGTCTCTGATCTACTTTATGCTGAAGTTGAATATACGCAAGTTAATAAGAACTTCACATAAATCAATATGGAAGCCGTGAAAGCTAATTATGTCTTTTCATTTTCACATCAGACCACTAAGCGTAACAGTTCACATCAGTGACCCTGACCCCTTAACTCCCAAACAAATCACAAATTTGGCAATAAGGATGTTAATGACACCATTAACTGTCTGCAAGGTACGTCTGCTTTTATTAGATACCATGTGCGTTGGTTTCAGCTTTTGATGCATCACGCTCCTTTCTTTGAATATCTTCAACAAGTTGTGTTTTAATAAATTTGAAGGCATCATGATTCTGTTTAGTCTAGTAAGTAACTATTGTTTCAGGTGCATCAAAATTAAACGTAAGAATATTTTAAGTTACCATGGATATAATTAATCACATGGTAAGTTTCCTGAACACACTGCAACTAGAAAATGTTAAACATTGCACTTATGTGGTGATTTGAGAAACGCTAACAGTATGCAACGTCTTTTCCAATTAAAAAAGGGCAGACATAAAACTTCAACATAAAGTTCATCTATACTAATACTTACTACGCGACGTTTTATCGGTTTAATCTTAGGCAACAAAAAGTCCGTCGTTGCCGAGTTCAATGGTTTGTATTAAAGTCATTGTTTTGAAATGTGTTGATATTTTCCATTGATTCGTCTACGGTACCGATCCGAGACAAACAAAATTTGGTATGAAAAGTTTGCATAAAGCACTAAAGTACATCTAGCGACTGTCATTCAAACAATTGTTTATGTATCTTTTTTCTTTGCACTGTATTCCAGACAGAAATGGGTGACTGTGCCAACATATGGCTCCAACAAATAGAATACAGATGTCGTATTTTAAAGCCACCAGAAGGTCTATTTTGTTTAACAAGAACTAAAATATTGCCGGCTATCATGGGTCAGCTGTGCATAAACAAAGACTGGACAACACACGTGAACTTTTCAAACACCTCTCTTTAAATAATAATGTAAGAAAATCTGGTACCAATATTCATGTCGGGCCCATGTCCCACGCTGGTGGGATTTTATGACATACTTGCCGCTAGAAAAACCATATGCTTCTGTCAGTCTCATTATTATATCTCAACGCAGTTGTAAAACGTTGAGTTCCTTGTATTATTTTTATTTCGAAATGAAAAGTATTTAGGGGTAATGACAGTTAAATAGTTGTAGGTGAAGGCATACACAACATGGAAAACAGAGATTTCTTGTTGTGGAAAAGTGATATTTTGAAAACACTTATAGTTTACTTCAAAAACTGGCAAAATAACTAAAGAAGGTTATGACATAAAAAATGACGTGTCTTTCAATCGGGGGGGGGGGGGGGGGGGGGGCAAATGCTGAACAATAAGTTTTGGTACTTGCTGCAATATGTGCTAGACAAATCTTTGGTAGACTCTGACAACTGGTATTGTAGTTTCAATGACGTACATTCCCCAAATGAATCGATATCTTCTTAGAAAATAACTCATAAATATCACCGATGAAGATACTCACGGTGGAGCTTAGATGAAATGATATATTGATAATTACCCGCGTGTTATGACAATATTAAAAAAATTAATCGTCATTCACACCTTTTTATACCAACCATAATTCACAAAATGAAACATTATCTATCAACTTCAATAAATCATTGTATTTATTGTATTACAAAATTGTGCCGCAAAACACACTATCTTTATGTCCATAATGAAAAGAGAAAAAACTCCCGGACAATCACTTAAAATTCAGAGTAAAAAAAATAACAATTGTTAACGCTTTTATGACCAATCAGAAACGTTTTTAAGTAAGAACCCAGGACCTCAAACAACCTTCTCAACGCGCCAATATTTCACACCTTTCACACTGTTCACGAGCCTGGAGCGAGAAATCTTTTAACAGGGGCCAAATCCTGGTGACCCAGGTCAAGGCAGGTGATTGGACAGTCTACCTCAATTTGGCTTTGACCACAATCTCGCTCCGAGACCTAAAGTCCTACTTGGACTAAAACAGACACTGGTCAATTTTTAGTTCTATGTTGAACTTTAGTTTGGTGGTAGATATTCAAATAATTTCAAACACATCGAAAAAAACGGGATATTGTAATTCGAGATACAGTGTAGTAACCAGCAATTAATATTGTACTTAAGCCTTGTACTAAACAGCATATGGAAACTACGTGTGTGTGTGTGTGTGTGTGTGTGTGTGTGAGAGAGAGAGAGAGAGAGAGAGAGAGAGAGAGAGATTTCAACATAAAAAAGCACAGATTGCATTATTAAAGCATAATATACGGACTCCTCGGTGGCGATACATGTAGCAAGACCATTTATCTCACTAACTAATACTGCGGCTCAAAACGTTTATGCTATGTAGAACTACTGTAGCTGAGAGAGTTCGTTTGCAGAAGTACATATTTATAGCCTGGATTGCTACTTTATCTCTATCTGGCTGTAAATCACAAACGTCCTGGTAGATCATACCCGGCCAGCAAGCCACTACTGACCATAATACTGACCATAGGCCAGTGCCGGGGAGATAGGGGAGATTAGATTCAGTGTCACGTTGCTGCTACTGGCAAAGTTTTCAGGCAGTCTGAAGCGTATTAGAAAGCGAGAACAACAGTCTTCTACTTAGTGATAGGGTTTTAATATGTAACATTACACCATATAAATTCAAACAGTATCAAAATAGATCTATCTCTATAAAAACAACATTAACTGCATGAAAAATAAAAGTAGCAAACCTAACATGAATAAAAAGTGACACAGTCAAATTTGATTATTTTGTAATATACGCAGGGGTCTCTGGTGTTAAATAACAGGTAGGCCCTACATGAAGGAGTATGGATACATATTACGTAAGTCTGGGTATCACGGCTTAATATATCGCTATAGCAAATTACAAAAATGACTCGATCTTTTCAATGGGGTAAATTGCGAATTTCAAAGTTACTGTATTAATTAAGTCATAAATTCTTAAAATTGGAATATTAGTATTGATTGAGTGTTAACAACAAAATTGAAAAAGCAGGCCACCCTACATAAAGCAGGCTACCCTGTAGTTCTATTCTATACAGCGAAAGCACCACAAATGCTATATAAAAATTATTCCAAAATTATGTGTCTGAAAGATTGATGATTGTGCCCCATTGAAAACATCGAGTGATTATAGCAGATCGATATTGTTTCTGACAGCATATCTCAAGATCTAGTCTGCACACAATATATTTAATATTTTGATACTTTCCTTTATAACTTTCAATCTGAATTAATCTTTTTTGTTTGTGTTTCATAGCTTGGACTTTTTTTACAGTCTCCACCAGCAAACCTCGATTAAGTGTTCTCCTCGAATCACATAATGGCAGGACGCATGTGTTATCACGTTTAGACATTGGGAAGAAATTCTACAGATAAATCAGTTCATCGATTTCAGTGCTGTTATAGGCATCACGCCATCGCTTCGTTTTCATTATTTCATTTTTCTGACGTTTACTTTTCTGCAAGTCATAGCCCATTCTCTCTCTCTCTCTCCCCCCCCCCCCCCCATATTGAACTTCATCATTTGGTACACAGTCACCACTGTAGTTATTAACTTAAAATCATTCTCAGATAACTGTAATCAAACCGTTTTAAATTCGGAATATCGTCTTCCGTATTGTGTAACCTCTGACGAGGCTGCCCCACAGTTGCATCTGGCGTAGTGATCCGAAAAAAAGGGAGCATGGAATATATACACAGATGACTAAAGGGGGCGAGTCTTCCTAGCCTGTTTGTTAGCATAGTGAAATATAGATCAATGGCAGTTTGTTAAAATATACTGGACAATAACGGAGGCATCATCATCATCATCATCATCATCATCAGTGGAAAGTGTTAAGGGTTTTATTTATCGAGTTTTTTTATTTTGCGACTGATAATCCCCAGGATATTAATTTTTAAAACATTTAAACAACACCTGTAAGAAAAAATGCATTGAAATTTTAAGTCACACATGGAAATCATACTGACGAGAGCGACCCATAAATTTCGTTCGGAACGAACCACATTTAGAAGAACTGTTTGACAAAATCGTTTGGATACAGTAGTAGGGATATGACTAAATATAAAGTGACGTTGGCTCTGAGAAAAGCATCGAAATAATTATCGAATTCCTTTTCACGAATTCGCCATTTACATTCAAGGTCTGTGCAAGGAGACGTAGTTTCTTGGGTTCTTTTCAATATAAAAACTGCGAATTCTTTGTCCTACCCTCCTTTATGTGAAGTCAGGTTTGATGCATGGCGGGTGTAATAACAACCGCTCACAAGGTTACTAAGGTTATACAAACGTCTGCTCAGTCTTCTACACTATTTGAAACATTGAAGCCAATCTGATCATTTTGGGCTTATTATGGGCATTTCTCTGGCAATAGTGTGATGCATACTAAAAGATGGTGCATTGCAGAGATTGTGTTATTGTTGTTGATATGTGTCAAAGTCAACTCGATCTTTTTTAATCTGTAGTTTAAAAAAAAATATATATATATATTTTAATGGCTTGACACTTTTAAAAGATAAGCTTAACGAGTCTGCATAAATAAGTTTTGGAATCACTGTTTATTGACAATGATATATTATCAACACAGTTTTAGCCATTGGTTGGTAGGCGCTTTAAATTAAGTTGGATGATTTTTTCCTCTTTCTGTGCTAATCATCTCGTCTCAAGAATAAAGGATGAATAAGAATTAATTATCGAGTATTTTTTTAAAATTTTAGTCAAATCCTTACATTTTGACAGATTTATAGTGCTAAAATAATTCTGAGAAGATCATTAAGAAATCAATAAAACGGTTATATAACTACATTCGATCATGTTTTTTTTCTTATGTATTACAAGAAGTTATTTTTAATGAAATTGTATTTCGTGTATTTTTACTTGAGGGTCTTAAAACCAAACTAGTAAATCGTAGTCCTAATATCAAACTAGTAAATAATAGTTATAAGTATATTTTATAAAATACTAAAAACTCATAGCATTATATATGTGAATGATTGCAAATATTGAAAAACACATCATTTATAAAATTAGCAAAAAGCGTCCATCACGCCCCTTAACTTGTATATGCTGATAGCCAAGTTTTCATCTTATCAGATTATTTATTTATATGTTACTTTTTTCTTTCTTATACTATGTAACAAGCAGTAGAATTGAATGTAGCATAGACAGACAACACTGTTAACATGTAACTTTACAAGCTGACATGAATTATTATTAATATTATAAATCCTTTTCTTTAAAAAAGAGTTCATGTGAATTAAACAGAATGATTTAAAGTCTAATATCTCTGGTTAGAGGAGATTTTTTCCGATTTAACAAAAGTTTTGCCACATTTCAATGTTTTACGTTTTTATAGAGCATACTCCTTACAATATCTGCACTTACACATGAATAATAATAATGTTGACATATGAACCCTATCATTGTATTCAAATTTAACATTAGATGCTCCTTTAAAGAAAAATAAAAAATTGGAAACTCTGCATCAAATTATTTTAAAAATTATCTCAGGCAGAGGTTGAAGGTACCATCTCATAAAATATTAAAGGAAAAGGAACGGAATGGGGTATATTATGTATGGCGTTCTGACCTCAGATTATCACTGTTGTTTAAGTCCAGATGTCCCTAAATACCAATGAAAGAGGACAGTGCCTTAAAGCTTTGAAAGCAATATTTAAGTCATTATTCAAGTTAAGGCGACGCGGCAGGTGCTCGGCAATTTTGCTGCCAGTATCGAAATCGTTTGACTTCGCGTCAAGTGTCCAATTTTACCCGGTCTAATTTCTCCCTGCGATTACCTCGACACAGGAGATGATAGGCCAATTATACACTTAACCCAATTGAGATAAGGAAGAAAAAAATGTTAGTTAATTTGTGCCTTTTATCCTTCCTGGATGAGGCGGGGACAGAATAAGTATGTCGACCAGAGGAGTCGTCTCTCCCCTAGCGTGCGTGCCATGCGGAGAAACGCCATCCACCGATCGATCTTTTAGACAATAATTTGGTAGGATTGATAATATTAGGTGAGCCGTGGTTAGTGAAAGTTTCCCCGATAATGTAGATTGATAGCAAGGCATCATGCTCTTAAAACGAATGCACTTTGTGAATGAGGAAAAGCTAGATGGTTCATTGTGTAAAGTGAGAGTTCGCTGTCTGTCTATTTGCCTGGTGAAGGTAGCAGCCTTTCTTTCTCACATCCACTGCAAAGAGAATCTTACTCTCGTGAACTGCGGAGAGAAAGAGAAAGTTTCTCTTCCATTCCAGACATTTTTACACTCTTAGGATTAAAAACTGATATTCTAACACAACACCAAAAGCATTATGTACATAGCCACTACACTTAATGCATATTAAGACATAATTGTGACTGTGATTTATTTATTTAATTTATTAATTTATTAATTAATTAATTTATTTATTTATCAGTTATTCGCCTGTTCATTTTATTATTTTATATTCTTCACCACTGAAGACAAGGTGCGTCAAAACGGTGAGAGCACTTAAGAGCTGCTCATCCATTAATGTCACAGTGCCGGCCAAATCTGGCGAGAAATAGAATCATGGTGATGAGGACTACGGTATCAATGCATCACGAATTTCAATTTCATTATTTTTTTCAGAAGAAGAAGAACAGAGACAGAGGTTAGAAGAGGTTGGTACAGATGGTACAATGTGGTCTTAGATGGAGGGACGTTGGCAGGGGTATTTGAAGAAAAATTTTGGTAAGACAGATAATGATAATGATGAAGAATGTTCAGTATATTTCAATACTGACAGTTGTAGAATCCCCCTTGTTAATTACCCCTTCACTATCTCTACAATTCTCTGCACTCAGAAAACTGTTAAGTCAGTATGATGACATATTTCCCTGTGCAGTCTAGTCTACGCACAGGCAATCTTCTACATTTTCATAACAAATCAAGCGCGTTTTCACCCCCCCTCCCCCCCCGCCGCCACTATCATATCAACCTGAATGATCACCTACACACACACACGTCTCTTCTCCTATTGCCAGAAGGTCCACTTAACCTGATTCAGATAGCAGGAAGGGTAATGCCGTGAAATCCATTACTACAGTTGTCAGCTTCACGACGTTTGGCATTACGTGAGTGATTAGAAGCGTAGTAAGGTTCAATCAACAAATTTCCCATTGTACCCTGCAGTGAAGAGGTCGTGGTCGGCCCTGTTCACGCGTCACTTAGTCAGATAGGTCCTGGCCCGGGTAGGTGTAAAGTCCAGTGCACCTAGCTCAGGGCCACCATAAGACTGCTACAGAAAATATCCGCCTTATTTAGGCCACTAGTAAAACCCGTATATAATAATGCTTTGCCCGTGTAATGTGGAATAAATGTGGAATAAAATTAACTAACTAACTAACTAGCTGTTTACGAGAATCTTACTCATTCCCACACAGAGTATTTAGATTGGATTCATTCAATAATTGGTTTAGTCCTGGCCTAGCTGAAAGCTGGTTAAGTCCTGGTCTAGTTTAAGTGGTTAAGTCCTGACTGGCTTAAAGCTGGTCCATGTCCTGGTCTAGCTTAAAACTGGTTTAGTCCAAACATAACTTAAAACTGCTTTAGTTCTGGTCTGGCTTAAAACTGGTTTAGTCCAAACATAACTTAAAACTGCTTTAGTTCTGGTCTAGCTTAAAACTGGTTTAGTCCAAACATAACTTAAAACTGCTTTAGTTCTGGTCTGGCATAAAACTGGTTTCAGTCCTGGACTAGCCTAAAACTGGTTTAGTTTTGACCTAGAAAAAACCATGTTTATTTACTAGACTCGAGTGCATAGTCTTCACAAAAAATTAAGTTAGCTAAAATAATCTTACTACAACCAACTTTTAATAAAAACGTGTATCACAGCGTGCCATGTTCACCGAAGCCTTTGTGATCTCATGACATTTAACTGGTCTTCAACCAGCACAGATCCGCTTTATAAATCCGGCTGATGTCACCGCAGCCATGTCCACGGCGCTGGAGACTTGCTCCTTGTCACGCTAAAAACACCAGGGACATCAGGCAGCTCTAACGAACACTGAAATGTCTCCTCTGGCGCCACGTTTGGAGCATCTAGTGGCGGTAATGATGTGAGAATCATTGTGTCTTACCGATTTATATCTATTTTCCCAAACATAAGCTTGCTATAATTGCTCCAATTTTTGCGGGATAAATTGCGTTAATGTTTGGTTAATGTACTAGTAGCTTATTTGGTTAAAAGCTCGCCAAAGCATATGTAAGATAGTCTTCGTTTTTATCAACGCGTGGCGAGACCGACCTTAACAAAATTGTTCAAACTGACGTAATGCTTTGGCTGGAAATGAGATGTTCACTTTAACGGGATTGAACTTCAATACGTGTATCCTTTATGAGGTATTCAATATATCATTACACTGAGAATGTGTCGCAGATCTGGGATAATGTGGCTTGAGGCCTTTCGAAATAAATCTCTTGTGATACTTGTGGCTTGCCCCGGGACAGCTTTGACTTCGAGTGTTCAAATTAAGGACTGAGAATTTTTCCGGTAATTAAAAGTTTTTTTTTTCGATTTTTTCCGCTTCAAAATTCATTCCATATACTGCGTGTCATTCTCACCGTTGGTTTATATTAGCTACGTGTAACAAGGCACGATTGATTTTGATAGTAACGTGATAAACAATATGTCTACTGATTTAGATAGCTATACTGCTGGCAACTCTGCCAAAAAACTAGGAAGGGAACTGTTCTTTATGAAATCGCGGGCTTTGACGCAACGGAGGTGGAACAGTAAAGTGATACGATAAGCGTTATCAGTGTGATCAAAAGCCGCCGTTACCCTGTTTGCCTATTACCATACCCTTAAAATATGCAATGATACTTTTTTAAAGAAATGTCGAGCATAACCAGACAAAGTTTGCTCTAATTCTTTTGGCTAAGATGTGGATGAATTCACCTCATGAGTAAAACGTAGGGTTCTCTTCCGAATAAACTGGTTCAGCATTTGTCTTTGGTTGAACTTCCTCCAGGAAAACATTTGACAGTCAGCTGTAAATTGTCCAAGGCTCAACACAGGAATTTTTTATAAAATATATCCCAAGGCAGCGTCGTACGTTTGTGCGTACGTGTGTTTGTGTGCGTGTGTGTCGTGTGGAGATGTGTGGTTTCAATATGTCCTATAATTCAATGGTTGTGTAAAGTTAACAATTCTTTTTTCTCAGTACCTTATTAGGTGTAGAAACCTCATTCTGGTCACTAGTTTAGTCAAGGTCAAGCATGTTTTAGCCTGCTTGCTGAGCCATTTGATTTGATTTTTTTGCTTAATAATGATACAATGGATCATCGCTCGTATTAGTCCGGTAAAAATATTTGAATTTCTTTACAAGTTTAAATGCATATATATGCTGGTTTTGTTAACTGCATCGTACAACAATGTATTATGAAGGGGTGGGGGAGAAAGATCATAGACTCTAACACTGGAAGAACTGCCTCTCTTCCTCACAGACAGAGAAGGCGGGTCAAAGGTCATAATTCATAATTCATTCCAAGCCAAATATCAGGTCAGCGCTTGGCTCTAAATCATACAACAGACTGTTGCTAAAGTTTCTTTGTGAACAACACAATTCTGTGGAACTTTCAGACCACACGGTACAATTCGTTGAATATCTCAGTCTCTGATATGCTCCTATATGTATTTTAGAATTAGCCCTTGTTTTGTAATTTCATAGCTATATCCAACTGTGAAGTGAGCTTATTACGGCCATTTTGGCGAGACGATATGTAATTAGGTTGAGTTTTGTTGTGTAATAAAATTGAGAAGGTAAGCTGGAAAAGATCATTGAAAGGTCTATGGTGTCTTCTACGAGTACATAAACGATTTTTCCTAAAAATTAACATTTTTCAAAATCTTAAACAGTGTGAAATATATATCAGTTTTGTTGCCGATATTACTGGGTACAAAAATTATTAAAGCAAGATTTATGTTAGGTTGGCTACAAAATGATTTAAGCGAAGTTTAAATTAAGTTTTAAGTTGGATTTTTATCTATACAAAAAGTTCATTCCAATAATAATGGGTAAGTTACCAAGATATACAGGGATCGGTCATTTGAGAAAACTGCACTAGAATATGTAAAATATAACATCAACATAAAATCTGACAACAATATTCAATTCTGCTAACTGCTAATCCTATTACACTAGTTTTAACAATATCTAAAACAATATCGTTAAAAGAATTATGATAAATGTCAACACACCTTAACTGCATAAAACTTCCATCATAATTTAATGAAATATAATTCATTTAATGTTAACATAATGAAGTTACTACCTTTTTCAGGTTGTAACTACTTTATAATGCATCCTTATTTGACCCAGGTCTTTAAAAACATGATATGCAGAGGTTTTTAATTTTTAATTTTAAAATGCTGGCGAAGGTTTTCTGCGCTGTAATACAGGTAAACAGATACAATAGTTATACCAATACGTGGGTTATAACTCGTTCATGCTACTACGGGTAGTGACGCTTCGTTCTTATAGTTTCGTAGATTCTTTATGAGCCTTATATCTTAATTTCTCACCTTAATTCTAGTTCTGTAGTGTTATACTGTTCTGCTGATCAGAACCACAAACCATGACCTAAATAACATTATTGAAAAAGTATCACTCACTTTTTTTATTTTTTTCAACCCTTTTCCGCATGCATACTTACAGTGCACAACCAGTATAATACTGGTAGAAATAAACTGATGAGATAGGTAAACAATGGGTTTTTTTACGAGCCTGCAGATATTTTTCTCTCTTGGTAGAAATTTAGACTGCCATCAACAATTTTTTCACATTATTAGAATATGAACGTGTAGATTTATTTAAACCGATTTGAAATATAGCCTACACAAAACATTTTGAATGTTGCAATATACGTATTAGTCGAATAACTGATTTACACCTACTTGAATTGCACACAATTTTGTTATTTCTCTCTCTCTCTCTCTCTCTCTCTCTCCCTCTCTTTCTCTCTCTCTTTTGGGATCCAAGATCATGTATCCTAGCTCTTTCTCTCTCTCTCTCTCTCTCTCTCTCTCTCTCTCTGCACAACATGACAGCACCATGATCCCACCTTTACCTTCCACCACAGTAGAAGATATTAGCGGGAATTTTTCATACAGGAAGACCACGAAACTGATTTATCGTCCAAAGGACAGAATTTGAAGTTTAAAGTATTTTTATAGCAATTGGGTCAAACCGGCTAAACCACTCCGGATCCGTGACCCTTTCCTCCACTCTATGTCGGCTGCAAAATACATCGATTTTTATCTTCAATTCAACTCGGCCCGGTTGCCATGTCAACACCTGGACACTGCAGCACGTGAAGAGTGATGAAGCATTCATATCATGTTGTTGATTTCATTGTTTTTTAACATGTTACATGTCCGACTTCATGGCGGTTATGGCGGACGCATACATAGAACCGTTTATGAAAAAGCCATGCGTGTTGAATAGCCGGGTGTTCTCTCCTGTTATTTTGCAAGTGGGTATCAAGACTAGTAGGAATAATTTGTATAGGCTGTTAAAAAGATGGTCGTCGTCCTCTCTCTCGAAATCTTTTTCTCTGTGTGTGTGTTTGCGTGCGTGCGTGCATACATGTACGTGTGCGTGTGCATGTTTGTGTGTATTGAATTATTTAATAAAAACCCATACACCTAAATGTCTTCATGTGAATGATAAATTTATCTATCCGTGTCGGTAAAAACAAACCAGCCAGGGCCTCGTATAGACGACTAGCGTTTATGACTAAATTTGCATTAAATTATATATAAATGACCATATGTTTCCATTAAGTAATCCCTGCACGTAAACATTTGAAGAACAATCACGTCCATCAGTTGCCTAAACAGAAAGGAAATTCAGTTCCCAATAAAAAAAAGACACATACGTTAAGCTCTGAAAAGGGTGGAGAAAGAGAGAAAATGCGTTGTCGCCAAGTATTTTGAAGATTAATTACTTTATGATGACATTCTTGCACAGATGTGAATGTCCAGAGGCTACTGTAGAAAATACGTTGACCTATTGTTGACCGGTTACCTAACCCTAAAGCTGGACCTTAACATGCTAGCGTGGAAATACTGCCAATGGCTAACTAAAAAATATTTAGTTTGGCCAGAGAAATTAAAACATTTTTTTTTTAATTTTCTTCTGATACTTAAAGTGGATTCTTAATAAACGGTATTCTACAGTCAATGGCTTCATGTATCTATTTGTTGGAGATAATAATGGGTAAATTTTATTTAATAATTTATTTTTTATTTTTTCTCTTGTAATTTTCCAAGAAATTTAGGTCGAAATTTCGACTACAATTAATAGTCAGATTGATGCAAATTTTCCTAACTTTTGATAGTCGGAGAAAAATTGCACTGTTTGTGGAAAATGAAGGGAAGGAGATGGAAGATAAGAATTGTATCGTACCTGTGAGGCGGCTGGCGGAGAACTAAGTGCTGTACCAGTCCCCGTGTTGCAGTGTCCGTTATAAGAAGGGTATCCCGTGTAGGGCGCCGTTGAATGCGCCATATTAACAGCGGCGTCGCTGGTCGGTGCCTCTGTGTTTGTGTCGTGTTGGGCACTCGGAAAGAGGGGGTGTCCCTCTTGATGGCGTTCCGTGGTTTACGTTTACTTGGAACTGAATGCGTATTTCTCCAAAAAACGCTTACTGTTAAACCATACGATAGCACGGATTCTTGGAGACGAATAACGATGCTTATGTGATTCTTATGATAGAGCCAGTTACAGTGGAATAAAATGGAGTATTTTCTCTCCCCGACTTTAGTAGACGAAGGGAGTAGAGCTTATGATCCCACTGCCAGTCATAACTATTTTGTCCGGTGATGCAAACGCACAGTGAATCTGAATATCCATTTAATATAGGTGATGATAAAAAGTTTACGCTAGCATGGCCGGGTGTCCGTAGAGAAGTAGATGGTCTCAGGCTGTATGACGGTGCTCTCTGTGTCAGACGAACAGCCTGGCTGTGTGGTGGGGCCGGTGGCTGAGCTAGGCAGCCTACAGCCAGTACGGCACCGAATGGTCTTTTGGTACGGTTAGTGTTTTTGCAAATCACCGGCTTATGTTTTGCCTGCCTACAATCCCAACATGATTAAAATAGCAGACAATCCTCTCGACTCAAAAATGGGCTCAGAAAGTCTTGGTTGACTATAATAATGATGATCGCTCGACACGGCCCAAGAGTTTTGTTGCGGTTTTATGATGACAGATTCAGTTCTTCGTACAATTTGCTGTACGTATAGGGCGTTCAACTCACGCGGAGGAACTACGGTATGCAATGTGTTTCCTAGGGCCTATTTCAGTACCCAGTTTTTCGTTAACGTCCTCCCTTAATTCTGGCGTTCTTCCGACCTTGCCTATGTCGTACCGTGACGTCCGCGAGGTGAAGATGTGAATTCACTTGCCCCTTAATTAAGCCCTGTCAACTTAGTTTTACCTGCACAAAGCTTGTAGATTTCACCTGAGCGCCACTTTCCCAATATGAACGTTCGTTTTCTGGCATCCCCCGTTGACAGGCTTGCTGTGAAAATACCAAACACACAGCTGATATCCCAGATCTGTTCAGTTGGCCTATACTTCTAGTGGTAGGCTCCACGCTTTGACGGGCAGCCTGTGCGTAAAAATTGCACAGACCAAGCTAGCGTGACACGGTTTCTCCAGCTCCCTATTCTATTGGCTAACCCGGAATTACATTGGAAGCGAGGCCAGCGGTTGGAGGGCTACTGACGCTTGCCGTCTGACTGTCATAAGTTACCCTTTGACTGCTGCATTTGAGAAGCTAAACAAAGGTCACTGGCCCTATATTTCTCTTTGTCGTAAATAAACCTTTAATTTAGAGATAGAAATAATTCACGACATTCTCCTCTCTTGCGCAGGCCAATATCAGTGTGCCTTCTATTTCACTGAAATCGCAATAAGCATTACCAGTGAGGGATATCTTAGGCCTATTGCTGGCGTTTGCGGTGGGGCATTATATTACGCCGACTCCGCCCCGTAGATGCGGGTGATTATGATGAGTCTTTGTGCCTATGAAGGCAGCAAGGCGTAGAGGACAGCAATCCCCGGACGGCCCACTTTTCCCTGGAGATGGGGCCCCTTCAGCGTGCTCACCCTCTCACGTTATCTGCCTGTCGCGGACGGTAGATTTGTCAGTGTCAGCGGAATGTCGAGCGTAATGAGCCTTGGACGAGATGGAGAAAGATAGCTTTATTGTTCTTCACTGGCTGGGTGGGTGGGGGGTGGGGGGGTGACGGCACACTTTACGGACTCGGGCAGGCATTGTCATGTCCACAACTGGACTTCTCCCCCAGCATCTATTAAGTTTTTGTTTTTATTGAATGATTACGTGATCGAGTTTTAAGCTGTTTGTTCACTATAAAACAAGCACTGAGAGAAAGGGAAACCTTGGCAAGGACGAAAAGGGAAAGAAAGAAAGAAAGAAAGAAAGAAAGAAAATAATTTGACTTAATATACGAGTAGCAGATTTGGTTCAAGTATGAAAAACCACATATATTTTGCTGAAAGATACAAATGTGAAAGGTCCTGAAGAGGGCACTGAAAGCCTCGTAAAACTGTATGCTTGCGTTTTTGATACCTTTCCTTTTACGAACAATATCATCCTCACATATTCGGTCACACCAAAATATATGTAATTTCTCTCCTTCCATTTATTTTTGCAAAAAATTGCTGTGCCCTCTTTAAGGAGATGGGGAATTCTACATTCAGATTTCCCAGTATTGTTATGATTTCCTCTCCACTCTGCTCTTGAACCCCCCTTCCACCTCCCCCCCCCCCCCCCATACACACACATACGCACACTATGGTTGTTAATCAAGTCACGGCGCGCACGTTTTATTTGTTTGTTTGTTTTTTTGTCATGAGTGTGTTATGATACAGAAAGGTATGTCGAAGCAGGATCGCCAGCATAAAGTGAAATAAACGTGATTGATATGTAAATGCTAACGCTATAGACATTGAAAAGTAACCCTTTGAATTAAAAAAAGAACGCTATACATGGGTTAGCACAAGCCACGGCGTATGTTCAAGATGGGTTTGGCACTTCTGGATTAGGCTGATCACGTGTGCAACTACTTTTAAATGCAGTAACGAGGTACAAGTAGGCGACAAAACTTAATTCATTATTTGTGTAAGCAAAAATTAAAATAGCAGCTCATTTTTTATATATTTCCCTATTTCGCAATCGACACAATCAAAGCTGGACAAGCAGTAATTACATGTGGGCCAAATGTGAAATAGATTAGATTTGGATTGCGGTTTATTCAATCAAAGAAGTGTGAAATTTTAGTAACGAATGAGACTGCTCCAACAACTGGTGACAGATGTAGAGCCCCAGTTTGCTATGTACACCTAATTTATTCTAACCAATCAAAGTCACACTATTTACGAAGTAAATCTGTTGTGTTGTTGCTGTTGTTCTTTTTTACCAATCTCCGTACTCTCTTGATTCGTGTAGGGAAGTCACTAAAACAAAAGGAGACGAGGGAAATAGTCCCCAGCTATCACACAGAGTGATCTGCACATCCCAATGGTATTTGTACAGTTGTTTAACGTAATTGTGGCCTGGGGTAGGCTCCTCCTCTCGGCTGTCTTTTTACGCTAACTCCAACATGAAAAAAAAAAATTTCCGATTGCTCGATTATAAGAATAGTAAGCACAAACAAATACGATGGTACATAGTGCCCCAATGCTGAACAGACAATACAACAGATATATTTCCGCTTTGTTACTGATGAATATCTTTCATACTGAGTTGTTTTTCACTATGGTCATTTTTTAAAATTTTATTATTTTTTTTATTCAAAACATGAGAACACAAAGTATAAGTCTTCGCTCGCGTGGCAACCGTCTTTGTTTTGTAAACCTCAAAATACGAATTATTAACAATAAGAAAATGTGCAAATATCTATAAAGATCCTAAACAATTTCAAATATAATACGTTAAAATCATAGCACAAATTGATTCCAAACTACTGTAAAATGGACAATTTATATTTTTTTCTCAAAACATAGATATGGCCATACTCAAGTCATTATCACTAATTACCCCGCCTTCATTTTGCATATACACGTTCTCTAGTAATTATCACAAGAATTTCTGAGTGTTAAACTCATCATCATCATAATTACCATAACGATAACCCTGATTATAAAGTGTAAAAAGCAACATCAAAGGAGGAGAAATTTAGTGAGAACCAAATGTGATTTTGTAACACTATGAGAGTTCAGATGCAGTTCACTCTCACATAACTTTGTAGTAGTGTAGAGAGGCCTGGGGCGCCTGCCACACACACCCTCTCCACCCGACTTCATTAACAAAAAGTTCTATTTGCTAATTTATCTATTTAAATTTGTCCGCATTTATTCAAAAATTTCATCATTTTTCGTTTGTTTATTACTCTGAAGAATGTATTGCTTCTCCATCTCTGCTTTCACTCTGTCAATTTTCCCCTTCGAAACCCATCCACCCATCCCAAGCTCTGTCTCATCCTTCTTTCTCTCCTTCACTTATTCGTTCACTCCTTCGTTCATTCAATCTAATGGTTTGGGTTGCGTCAACCAAAAATGTCGTAATTTGTGTCACCGTCCCATCAATTCCGGTGTAGACACGAAGAACAGGGTCGATTAATCTCTGTCTGAGCGGCGGGGCCGGCACGCCTGTCAACAAAGGAGGCGGTCGATGTAATCAGAGGGCTTGTTCTTCTGCCCTCTAAGGCCATCTATCTCATAAAGTGGCAGAGGTGGTCTTCAAGTCTTCTTAGCAGAACAAAAATCAGAAGAGATGATTTTAAATAAATAGCTGACTTCTGTGCCTAGCACAAAGACTGATGCATATTCTCGCCAGTTCGTTTTCATCTTGACTTTAAATGTCTGACGTGATGACCTCCCCCTCCCTATATGGAAGTGGTCTTGAATAGTTTGCTTTACAACGAAAGTGATTAAAAAATCCCAAAAATTGCATACATCCAGCTTGCCATTTATTTTCTTAATTTGTCTTCAATCTGCAGGGAAAAAACTGGCGCCATTAACTTCGGTGTCGTGTATATTGCCATGGTGGTTTGTTTCCCCTTTCAAGCAGAAATATTTAGAACCCCCCCCCCCCCCCCCCAATAACTGACATAAAACATTCCCTCACATATCATGAAGGGATTATTATTATTATTAGCATTCAAACGTACAGATAATTATTTTTTACGTCTGAAGTGTCTTTAGTTCGCTGTCTAAGAAAAAAAAGCTGCTGACATTCTCGGAAGAGCTGGGCCCTCGTGGGACCACGATAACAAAGGAAGACGAGACTCTTCTCTTTAGCTTTAGCAACCTCAAATACCAAGATGGTTCGTATGCATACGACCACCTAGCTAGTTCCCTTAGGTTTTTTTTTTAATAAAGGAGACAGTTATTTTAAAAAACAGCATATACCTCGCGGCATTCTCCTATCACTTAAAAAGTTACCAAGACGGACCCCAAGTGAAGCAAATTCACAAGAGAATTTTCATGGGCAGGGACTGTTTGGGATACAGTACCAGTCTGTTTTTCTCATTGATATATTTTTATATTATTGTAATCATTTATTGTGACTTTCGATAATGGGTCTAAGGATTGACTGCGTTAAGCTCCAAAAGTGATTTACCTCTTAAACTTGGAAAGAAGACATCTCGGATTTTACAAGGTCGTGGCAAGGTTTGAGTTTAGACTTAACTTGAGAATTAGCTGACAGAATAAGTGGTGAGTTATCACTAATTATATCTAGACCTATTGCTCCTAGGTCACCACTGGCCATCTTCATTTCTCTTGACCGCTTGGCCGGGATATTAAATTGATGTAAACTTCGGCGTTTATCCAACCCTTAAATCGACTTTCAACACGCAAGCAAATATGGTTGCTAAAAACCACAACAAGTTTGAAAATCCCATCGCGGATTCGCATGATTAGACGTTTGTTATCTTTACATATTATTTTTGTGCGTAGGTTATTTTGATAGTTTTGTAGATAAAAGATCTTTTCTGTGTACAAATGCACGCCCGATCGTTTCAGTTTTTTAAATCTCTTTTATTTAACATGTAGAGAATAATTGATAATGTCACAAATGTCCCCTAGTTTTGCAGATATTCTGAGACTTCCGTTCGCAAGTGGAGTGATTCCTCCTACTGTCGACAGTTTTAAGTGCCGGTGTCGGCCATTTTGAGCTCAATAAAACATGGTGTTTTGCGTCAATGAAAATGTATCTGCCCATCTTACCAGATAATCTGGAAACATTTTTGTCCAAAAGATAGAAAATTATCATGTCAAAAAAATAATAATAATAACATACACTCACTCCCTTTCTTAAGATTATTTTAAGAAATTCCACAAAAAAGGGAAAGGATTGTTCTGAGTCAGCGAAATAAATGATGCCGATGTTGTACAACTAATCAAATTTTTGTAACTTCTACAGACACGGTAATGGAAATGTTGGGGAGTAACGGAAATACCTCGGAAGCCGAGGGACCGAATAATAACACAACACTCTTTAAGTGTATCAAAACACACCCAGTCTTGCCGGGTTACGTGAAATGTCTGTGCATATGTTGACTTTATATTTGTGGAAGCGTGGTGCAATTTGAGCTTCTGGGTAATCCTCATGTTTCCCCGGTTGCTTAATTCCAGTGTTGCTTTATCCATTTGATATTAATTGTGATTCCAATTTTTATTTCTTTTTTTTTTCGCTCAATTTATGAAATATGACAATGCCCATTTACTAGTGATTTATGTTCATTGCATCCGAATATTTTATTTATTATTTTCCCCACATCAGGACTAAACGCGTTGTTATTATGCGAAACACAAGACTCGAGTATATATAATATAATGACATTTTCAAATTACTTTCAGTAGACAAAATATTGTTTGCTAGCGTTCATCATGAAAACTGAAAGGGATTTGTCATCCAGTACCTATCTGGATGATAAATTTCTGTCAAATAGTCAAATTGCGATGTACATCATTTCTGGCTTCTACGTTGTGTATTTATTTTATTATCATTTCTTACCCGTAGACCAAATCATCGAAATTTTGACGTTGAGTTTTATCTGACATTAGCCGTAACACTCGGATGCACTGCAAAAGCATGACCATGCACTGAGTGAACAAGAAACTGGTGGGACCGAAGCCACAGGAACTTAAAATTTTTTGAAATCTCATTTACGGGCATTCTGCACAATCGTCTGTATGAATTCCCTTTGTTTTAGGGTGAAATATCATGCATCATACCTGTATTGACAATCCTATAAATTTACTAGAATTCTACCTTTTTTGACTAATGACTTTCTTTCACTTTAAGAGGGTGCAAAATTTTTCAAAGAGTGAAAAATAAAAAAGTTGGACAATTGATCCGCTAATTTTGAGCACCACATGCATGGTTCAAGGCCTTGAAAACCGTTGTTACGAATTTTTTTTTACTGGAGTCAAAGTATAACAAAACAGCGTACCACTTACTAGCAGACATATACTGCATCCATCTCTCTATAGAACTGTAAACAAAAAGTTATAAAATATTGTTCGCAACTGGCCTTATTAACAAAACAAGATGGCCTCACAATACCTTCATACAGTGTGCATTATATTAGTCATTTTTTTTTTGTATCGTGCAAATTTCAGCTTTTCAGATTACTCTTATAACATGTATGCTATATAAAACTGTCTTTGCATATTTTCATTTGTTCTTAAATTTCTTTTAGTAGACAACATTGTGAATACACATAGAAGGGATTCCACAAAATTGGATAGATAATTTTCTACAGTCGCCACATTCATGCTCACAAATTTTCCAACAAAATAAATTAAGAAACAGTTCGATATTGCTCACTAAGCTGCAAAGTTCCCTCTAGATTTAAACAGGCATTATTATTTCACAAAATTATACTTACACTACATACGAATTTTACAAATTGCAAGCTGGTAATATTTTGCTGCAGAAGGCAGTTTTCCAGGGTTCAGCCAGTATCAAATATCACACAAATTGGCGAATTTTTAACAAATATTATTTTTCCTTTAAATCATCGTAATATCCCTCTGTTGCACTAGAATGAACCCGTAGCATTGGATAGACCGCGACGATACGGGTGCTGAGATCACACCTTGATTTGAGCTTCTCTTGTTTACTTTCTGATTTAATCTCAATCCTTTCTTGAATTCGAACGTCTCAACTATCAGCTCGATCTCGTGACTTTGAGTGCACTTGGTGTTGATACTACAGTTAGTGTTTGTATTAATTTAGGATTGAATTTATCCTGCCAAGCGCTTGCTAATTTAGTTCAATTAACACTGGTCAATCGGTATGTCACCGCAGACGACCCTTGCTTGGGTACAGAGCGCTCCAAATTTTTCAAACGACTGATAAAATTTGCACGTCTTTTTTTATTTCAATTTGGATGTAACTTCAGATATCATATAAAAATTAATTTAAAGAGTTTTTGTACCAGGATGGATTCGTTTCATTTTAACTTGTGCATCATCCAAGACGACCCTCGTTTCAAATAAACCGGGGTCGCCATTTTGTAAATATCGTAGAATTTACGTTCAGTTATGTGGTTATATATGTACGCATGTTACCTTTTCTATTTATCAAATTTCAAATTTATCCAGATGATATAAGGTTGAAGCTTTCTTGTTCATCTATAATTCATCGCTATTTGTTAACATTCGCGGTTCACTTTGTCTTCCCATGATATTTTGACATTTTTCATTTAGCTGTGGCCATTTATCTCTTTCGAATCCAGCTTTAATGTATACATTGTTTTGATTTTATGTGATGTACGTTCAATTTTGGATAGGTTGCGGAGGGCAACAAGTTTAGGAAACAAAAACAACGTAGAATTTCGATTCTATATAGTTAATTTATTTGTGTATTCATTTTGACACTAAACTGTAAATATATTTTATATCGGTGCTTGATAACGTTGAATGAAAGTGTTAAGGCTTTGTTGGGTTTCTTTTATGATTTAGGTGTAAATTAGTTGATATTTGTGTCATTACGATGCATGGTAGGCTGCCTAACACGGAATAAACTGATCAGTCCGCAATTGATATCGAGCTTCAGTGATATTAATCTCCTGTGGATTTGTTCAATTCTTGTCAAATAATATTTTATAGGATTTTGTAGAATGTTCCACGTCTCTTAATTCCTTTCAGCTCAATACTGACAAGGGACTTTCTGACATCTAACAGTAACTGTACAATTTTAAGTCAGGCATTACAGGAGAGAGAGAGAGAGAGAGAGAGAGAGAGAGAGAGATTATCACAAACTTATCCTACAATCTAAAACAACAAATGCATTGATCTTCAAGCCTCTTTTCTTTTTATTCAGAAGGGCGGAAAACGCTATCGAGGATCATTTACCTTGAATTTAAGTCCGAAAAACATAATTACAATGCAGGTAAGGCAGATGTTGCTGGGGTAGTCATTTCTTTTTTTTTATTACCAGTGATAAGTGGGCGTTACTTCTTCCAGTAAAGTGCCATAGTCAACATCGATATCGACATTTTTATGAATTTAGAAAATAGTGTATTAAATGAAAACATTAAAGAATGAATTTACCAAAAACAGGACAAGTTTTTCATCTTTAATTTTAATCTGCGACATTAAATCCTGAAAATTGGAATGTTCAATCTTTTAAAGTATATTGGTTATTTTGCTTTCATATTTGTTTTCGATTATATTTGGAGATGAGGTATTTTGTTGTCATATTTTCTGAATAGAGCGCGATTTCTGTTATTAATTAATTGATTCATTTATAAATTCACCTATCTAAGATGAATATATTGCTAAAAACGATAATCGTTAAAAATATTAAAAGTGTGAAAAAAATAAGGCAGATTCTTTCAAAAAAAAAAAAAAAAAAAAAAAATGCAAAAGCATCTGGGTCTCTGCCCCGAGATACGAAAGGTTAAAGCCAGATTGCCAAATGCAACAAACTCCTCCCAAATAATTCTTAGTGTTATTTAATCAATTTTAAAATAATCTATTTGGTAAAATATATTTTATTCCTACCTCAAATATTTAGAGATAATTTTTTTTCTGAAACCAAAAGTAAAGTTTTATAAATTTAGGGTCTGTCCAAGGGTAACTTTTATCTGGTCGCTCCCTAAAGACTAAAAAGTAGAATAATATTTCTATCGCGGCTATACTAGCAGTGGTGACGCCGAAATCTGTACTGTTGGCTGAACGCTGAGTAGCACTAAATGAAAGCTGAGCATTTCGAGGCAAGCGTAAGGAGCGCACACGCTGCGGGAGGTGATATCTACAATGCATCAACAACCTGGATGCGCCACTGGGTCGTCATTAGCCGTCACGCTCCAAAGGCCAGTCTTTAAATCAGAAACAATCATAATCTAGGGAGAAATGTAGCAATTTTTCAATTTCTATAATGGTCTGATGACGGCTTGGTGTGTGGCACTTAATTTAGTAAAAGCTGTCATTTTCTCTTCGGGTCGGTCGTATAACGAAAATTCGATTTTTTTTGTTCTTTTTATTTGCATTTTAGCCCTTGCTCTCCGTTTGTTTGTTTTCTGCTTTAACAAGAGAAGCATATGAGAAGGCGTATCTTGTTCCCCCCTAATGTGCCTTCGCTAACCAATCAGCGATTAGCTTCAGATTTGCGTCATCGAGTGATTTCTCTGCTGTGGTAGATCAGTCAGAGCAGACTTGCTTTATCGCTGGTTTTCATTAATATACTGCTGCTTCAAACAAACGTTAGATAACTATCGGTTTTCGTTACGAATCGTAGTCTGTGACCTTTTTAATTATATCAGTTCGTGTGATGTCGTTTGCAAAATTAATGCTTGTTATAACACAATAATCACGGAAAATGAGAGAGGCAAGTTTTTTAAGAAGAGAAAGGGTAAATGTTCAATGCTAACAAGGCAAAAAAAACTTATAATTATAAATTTCTTTGTCGTGCATCAGTGAAATAAAACACAAATCAAAACACCTTTTCGAAAAAATCAACTAAATTTAAAAAAAATGGAATATGGATATATAAAACTGCGAGCGTATTTCCGTGGGATGAGGAGATTGAGAAAGTATCTCTTGAGTAAAAGGTTATCTACATAAAAACAAAAGTGTTGTCTTATTTATCGAAAATCCGCCAATTCGACAAAAGAGGTCTCAAAAATATCGTATTTAAATGCAAGCGTGCTATAAAAAGTTGCAATACCGGGTCCAGCATGTCTCTGTGAAATTTATCGTTTGGAAGTACATGCAGAAATGAAAAGAAAACGTTGCAATGTGTGTCAAGTAGAATAAAGTAATGGCAAAGATCGCACTGATGAGACCTGGCGATACCAGATTCAATGATGATACCCTGTTGCGTTAGAATGCTGTAGGATGCTGCATTAGAGCACCAGAAAGTGTCGTTAGTACAGGATTAATGTGAGACGACTTACTAAATTAACATGATTCATTACCAACATTTATAATGTGGACAAAATACGGACTGATGCGCCGTCGCTCATTTGAACAATACCCTACATGAGAAAATTCGACGCAGTCATAAACTTCGCCAAAATGCCATGTATCATGTTAGTAAGGGCGGAGAAGACCCACACTACATAGGGCACAGTGGTGTAGAACACGGGAATAGTATGTCCCCTAAACTCGGCATTGTAACTTAATTAAAGAGTAAGGCAATAATCGCTAGAGATTTTATCGAGAAAATCTAAGATAACCTTCAAAGATGCGGTCTTAATGAGGTCCGACTCAGACGGTCTGGCGCCAGAGATTAAATGTATTTCCTTCGCGCGTCCTTAACAGGTAGATGAAAGGCTGTGACGAGGATAAAGGGGGTTGACATAGCCCTCATTAAGGTAATTTGTACATTACATGACGGTTAGGACAAACTGTTGCTGATAAAAGAGGCACGATTTCAGACGCGGTAGTCATCAAAATAAGAATTACCTGCACATAATGCAAACTAGTGCATGATCATGGCAAAGTCTTAAAAAGTACGCATTTTAATACCCTCAAGAAAAAATTATGATAAAAGCAATCGATGTTTCAAGGATATTACGTATGGAATGCATGCATGTTAAAAGAAAGGGTCGCCACCATATACTATATTTGTAATCTCTAGTCAAGTGACCTTAGATGCACTATGTTGGTTTTCACCAGTTCTTTCCGATTTGTCGACCTTCCGCATTTTTGTTGTATTTGTTGTTTTGTTATATGTCTCCTCTCTGTCTCTCTCTCTCTTTCTCTCCATCATTGCCATCTCTATTTGTTGTATTTCGATTTTTGATCCTTTGTTATTTATTTCATCTTCATGAATATCACTTATCGCCTTCGACACATCCGTCTCAGACGGGAATAAGCTTTTGTACATTGTTATTTTATCACATTTGAGACTAAAAAATGCTTATCCAACTTTTTATTAGTGTTACCATCAATCAACGAAAACTTTGAGTTATCCTTGTCAAGACGACGTGCACAAAACTAACAAAATAAGTTGTCACGTGACATGATTGTACACTGTATGCTGTAGTTGTTCAAATTTCACGCCCGCAGTCCAATTTTCAGTGATTGTTTTGGATTCCACGCCCACCGGGCTAAAATTGAACGTGTTTACTATGTTTGACGTTAACGTCTTACTGGTTCTCAGCCCTTCTCTCAGACCGAATACTTTATTTTTCACCAACTAAAACATACCGGACCGCACATAGTTTTATCCATTTTTTTCACTCTCAGCAATAAAAAGATTAAATGATAGAAACGTACATCTTGTTCAGATTTGCTCTGTTAAATACGTATTATAGAAAAAAACACACACACACACAAACACACACACACACACACACACAAAATGATAATAATTATAAACAGAAGGCTAGAGAATGCACTTGCTTTCTACAGCCTACGGTCAGTTTTAGCATTTCTGATTTTTAAACTACATATAATGATCAAAACTTGTTATAATAGTCTATCCACATTGTCTTAACCTACGAAAGAAAGCTGCACCATCTACTAAAAATGCTTGATAAATAAAATCACGCTCACTTTGCCCTCAAAGACTTCTTGTTATTTTACACCTAATTGTAATAAAACACTTTTGATAGCGTGTATTCTACCCAAAACTTGCTCTCACAGCCGCTGAATAAGTCAACGACTGAAGGGCACGACACAAAAACCCACTGCAATTTCACCTACCTGACTACGGCCGAGATGGACGTGACGGTCCGTCATCATTTCGAATTACTCGGCGTTTCAGAATTTTTCTCTGTAACACAAATGGAGAAGAGTCGAATTCAGCAGTAAATTAATTTCAGCTTACCATGCCACTTAATTCTTCAAATCAGTTCAAGCTATGATCAATATATCGTACACTGCGCAGAGCTAAACGAGACCTCAATTATACACGTGAGCTACAAGCTAGTGGGAGTGGCTTCTCATATCATGGGTGTCAAAGGGACGCATTTGATGTTCTATGCGTTGTTTTATTATATGGTATTGTAATTACAAGCCGTGTAAAATGTACAGTTACAAGACGGGCGCCGGGTGGTAATAAAAACCGTTTATAGCAAAGACCATGTTGAAACCTCACGAAGATGCTGGTTGGGACTAAGGCTTACTGATAGGACGTGGTAAAGGACACTACAGCCATATTGGTGTTTTGGCAACGTTAGCCTATATTCTGTAATGATTTTTAAAGAACAATAACAGATCTATAAGACGAATTAAAATATATTTGTCTATCAAAAGAGCTAGACAGCTGATTTTTCCTCATAATGATATTAGCGAGGGTATATTTAATTCAGCATGTATTATGCAAAAATATCAGCATCTTTATTTACAACGAGCGGACTGTCTGCGTTTCTAGGCAACTTAAATGAAAAGAAGAAAAATCCTTGTTACCTTGAATTTTTTTATGAAATTAATATTTGATTTTATTATTATTATTATTATTATTCCAGAACTCCCTTGAGGGTTTACCTTTAAGAGAGAAGGGTGAAATTTTGTACGCCGGGAAAGTTTAGAATGCAATACAAAAGCGACACATAGTATTTCTTTCTGATCTCACTCCTCCATATCCTGCGGAATCTCACTTGGTTTTTATCTAAGTCACGATATCATGGGCTATTACTATTGCATGGATTGCCTAAGGTGTCTTTAGTCTTTTTAACTACAAAACCTCTTCACCTTCTACTGCTGTGAACAGTAATTGGCGTTCAACATTTTATTTTGGAGATTCAAGACGGAAATGCTTTTCATCTTCAACTGATGTGGACATTTTCAGCCTTCTAGGGGCCTTCAGCGTACCAGTCCTTTCTCTTTCTACTTGTAAATTGAGGTCTCTCATTTTAGAAATTGGTCTTTTGTTCATAATGCAAAACCGTCTTAAAGGTAATTTTGGTTCATGGAATACCTGCTGGATTAAACTTTAATGTTTTCATTTAAATTGTCTATGTTCAAGGTCTTGTTGTATCTTTTTAAAATATAATGAAGTCATTATCTCTGCTAAAACTTACACAATTACGCGAAGTGAAAATGCCAAAGAAAATGCATTTATCTGTCCATTTGGTGACAGATTTGCAATTTAAGGATATCTAGCACTTAGAAAAATAATGACCGGTTAGCATTGGAAAATTGTCGATGGCGTTTATAAACCTCTTTTATCCACTAATACCGCGAACGCTAGATCTCATGTTTCATTTTTGTTACAACTAGTGCAAACAGATTGTTTTAAACTTAACGTAACTGATTCGAAGTCAAAGTTTGTCAATTATTAAAAATTTTTGTTACGCAAATGTCTTCTAGCCCTGTAACTTGTACATAAATTGATTTACTATTATTTTTTAAAGAATATTAATAATCAGATTTCACTTACAATTTTAAATGTTCGTTTCCAAGATGAAATCCTCTTATTGGAAATTCGATATGTGTCATACAAAGAAAATTTTATTTACATCATAACAGCAATATTTGAAATCATGTAACCTTATGTAGGTCGATCAAGTACAATTATTTTGTAGAGGCTCACTCTAGGACCATCTCATCTTTGTGGTTTAGATCCATTGCGTGTAAGGAAAATCAAAACAGACTGTTTTATCCAGTAATTACACTACGGGCATCCGTTAACAGGATAGTGAATAATGGATGGACATGTAAGTCATTAAAAACCAACAATTGGAAAATTATACCACTATCAATAGCTTTGAAGAGTTGAGCTTATTTCAGATGGCGGTCTACCAGCATTCAGAGTGCGTTTTCTGGAGGATTCCTTTCTTCCGTGAACCTCTTAATAACAACGATTAAAATCTGATTTGTAAAGCATAGAATTTGATGCTACTGTAGGTAATTATTGTGAGTTTTTTCCTAACTTGAATTCAGAATCAGGTGTCAGTTAAACGAAGCACCTATTTCATCCACTTACAAAAGAAAATTAACAAACTAACTAAATAAATATAAAAATACATTGTAATTTCATCTTCATAACACTCATTCTTATTTTCTAACTTTTTTAATGAATATCCAACTGTCAAGTCTGATTTTAATGTACGTTTTGGTAAGAGCTTTTTCAGACCGATGTTGGATTTAACTAAGTCCTGATTTAAAGCCAGTGCTAGTCCAAATGTACTGCTCAGATTTAGACAGCTTTAAATATAACTTTAACCGTAGGTGTGAACGTGGATCGATCAGCGATGCTGGCAGTATATTAAAACAATTGGAATAGCCTACTAAATACCTCTCATTTTCTTTATTGAAATGTATGATAAATCATAAGTCAATTGTCCTCAGCCCAAGGCAACGCTTTCAATTGTGGGTTTCCCTTCAATGCGTAACCCTATTATATAAAACGACTGCTCCACGATTCAGGGACAGCTAGCTTCCTATGGGAGAACCCGGGTCATCCATCAAACCCAAGCTATCCCCATGGCTGCATCCTAACTGCATTTCTAGCCTATCAGTTCTCTCTGGTGATGACATCCATTTTTATCGGGTATCGGATGACTCTGTCGCATTAAAAATGACGTTGAAGTAAAAAGTAGGGGATGATCCCAAATCGAAGTCTATTGTGACGTCATGCAGTCATCCTTATTGTAATCAAGTCAGGTTTTATTATTCCGCAAAATGGTTAATTTGGTGTCTGTATTTTGACGAACTTTTGTATCGGAACATTTACATGGGCAATGCATTTTATTTCCAGTCACATTCTTGTTATACATACCCGCAGCTTAAATTACCGCGATCCGAATCTATTCACAACAAAGAGGAAATTTGACTGCATTACCTCATACGTCTACTTGTCGTGTTTTCGCCATATTTCGGTTGAAAGATGGACACAGACACTTTGTATCTATGTATTTCTTTATTTGAAAGTCGTTTAGTATGACGACCAAGTCATCAAATATGTCCTTGCACAAAGTGATTCACAATATTTGTGAGAGCTCCAGTAGTTCGAGGTTTTTGCGGTTTGGTCTTTTAAAGATCATTCATAGATGGGCTTTTGAATCATAGCAAATTATTCGCGGGAACTTGTTTCGCACATGTCAAAATAGCAGATAGAGCACTGACACGCCCCCCCCCCCACACACACACACAGGTATTACGTAACCAAGGCCTGCTGGGAATTAACGGGGAAGAAATGTTGCAGTCATTGTCACTGTACAAAGTACATGTAGGCCTACAGTTCCGAGCAGAACACTCTGTTACAAAATTATTACAAAATGTAGAATAGAAAGACATAATTGAGTTAACGCTGGGTGAAAGTTTTAAAAGTATGTTGTGGCATTTTTACAAATATTTTCAATTTTTATCCTCAATCTGTAATTTAAAGTTCTTTAATTTATAAGTCCACATTGGTATTAATAATTTCAAGTTTGGAGAAATTTAATGTAGAAGAAAACATTTCTTTGAAATGTGAGATAGTATTTTACACATTAATTGGCTTCGACCATTTTAAATGAAATTAGCTGATTTTAACTTGCTAAATGCAAATCATTAAATTTCAAGTCAAAAAAGGTGTTATCTGATGTTTGTAAGAGTGGGTTTAACGTTTTCAAACTACTCCCAGGTTTCTTCAAGAAAAGTCATATTTTTGCAAAGAAAGAGAGAAAATATCTAAATTCAACAAACACTCGTATCTTCAATCCAGCCATTTTGACATACAAATATAAATCAAAATGTGAAAAATGGCCCGGTAACTGGAAATGACTCCTCATCACAATGGCGACCGTGTAATATTATGACACCCGTACTCCCGGGAACTGTCTTTCAATGTGCCAACAATTTATTGTTAACATAATTGGAACTTTTGGTTCGCAGTTTAATTTTACGCTGAGGCAGGTGTTAAGTTCGGCTCGTAATGACACGTTTATTAAAAGAAGTGGGAAAAGTTCAACATTTCTAATTGTATAAGGCGAAGGTCGGGGAGAAAAAAATGATGGTTTACCTATAAAAATATAGTTAGAGATAACTATCTATGTTACTGTCCCTGGATTCTTTGTATCCTTTTCTATCCTCAAATTTAATGTAAAATTAGAGGGGAAGGTTTTTTCTTCCACTTTTTGTAATTGATTTGTCACACATTAGTACGGAAATTAGTATAGAACCGTTGGTTTCTATATTATTAGAAAAAAAATCAATTATCAAACCAAATTGTATGCCAGACCTACCAGTATGAGGGGAATATTATGTTTGTGCGTTTTAGTTGCTTACAAAAAAAAAAAAAAAAAAAAAAAAAAAAAAGACTGAAATAATGGAGAGACAAAACGGGCAAAAGAGTCAGCTGTACATGCACAATATTTCATTCTGTCGCTGTTCAGACATAGCGGTTTATCTTTCGCAGACGCTGGTGTCATTTATACTTTTGTTTGTGTTCTTATTGTTTCTATTAGTATATTCACTCTATTATGACCGTAACGGTACATATATCTTTTCCATCTTTTCATGTTTTAAACTGCCCTTTTATTGTACTCCATTGTAATGTTGTTATTAATGAAGCACTGGATGAATTACCAAGACCGGTTTTTATCTCTCTCTCTCTCTCTCTCTCTCTCTCTCTCTCTTTTCATTGCATTCGCCATTTCCTGACAACATTGATTATTTCCCCTCACGGGGACACTTGGCTACATCTTCATTAATGACAGGCCCACATCATCCCAGTTCTCTGAATTAACGGTTGTTCAATTGGTCAGGATAAGTGACCAAAGCTTGGCCAGGGTATCTGCCTGGAGGTCCTATCTCCACAAGGACTTCGCTGCCAAGTGGCTCCATCCAGGGACCACAGTAACCTGTGTCCTGCCAAAATATGTACTTTGCCAAAAAGTGTACGTTTCGGATGTTTATTCTACTGATGACTGTCAAGTAAAATGGCGTTTCAAACTTAAAGGGAACGCCAAAATAACCAAAATAATTATTTGAAGTTTAAAGCACAACTGTGAAGGATAACTTAGAAGGTAAAATTTTGATGACAAAATGTTAAGTGTGGAATCGACCACTTGCATTACCGCTTATTTGGCGAGCGTAACATTAATACCATTTTCATCCCACCCCTCGTTTTTATTTTGCCGTAACAGTTATATCTAAAATTCATATATGGATTAAATAGGTTTTGAAATGAAATTTTGCTGAGTAAACTCAAAATATGCTGCTTTTTAATCTGGATAATCACCAGACGTACCTATTTTGGCAGACGTACCTGTTTTGGCATGACACATGCCCGCATTAATTCCATTAATGACACCACGTGACATTCGGAATTCATCTTTGATTCTGATTGGTCGTTTTTAATTACTGCAGATCTGTTTCATTTCCATGTACAAATACCCCCGGGCCCGGGTTCATTTTGTTATTACCTGACAGTCCTTTCATCACTGATTTTATATATAGACTCAACTACCATTACATCTACTAAGCATTACGCTCAGAACATTTTGTAACCAATTTAAGTGTAAGAGCTAAAATGCCCTTCCCTTTAATATGATTATTTCTCTTTTCAAAAACACAAAAAGACAAAACAAACATCATACTTAAACTTGAGTGACATTTACATTTATAAGATAAAGCGTGGTTTTCACTTAGTTGGCTGCTTAAATGTTTAAAAAAATCATAATAGCGATCAATTACACTTATGTTAAGTGTCCATTATTTTAGGTCACGTCAACTCACCACAACACTTTTCTCTTTTACTTAAGATTTACTTTACTTTACTTCATTGCACTTACGGTTTGTGCGAAATTAAAACTTTTAATGGCAAAAAGACGGCACAAAAATCGAAGTATTTGGTATAAAATTCTTTATTTTTCTTTACACTATAATGGGAAAATTTACTTTTTCATATTTATTTCAAAATTTATTTCTTGTTTGAATTTTCATCTCAAGACAAACTTCACGGAAAACTTAACCACGGTCGAATTTAAATCAACATGGGAGCAAAGATTTTCCCACTTCATATTTTAAGATGTGACGATATCAAGAATTCTCTTTGCCTACAATGTAAGGTAAGATCAACATGCGAGGGTACCGTGATTGCTAAGGGAGGGTGCAGAATCCCATCTCTTTCTGTACATGCTATAGAAAAGTTTATTCTCCTCAACTTTATGGCAACTTAAAGATTAACAGACACCAGCATGAATTATTCTGTCGTCTTTTAACCGTAAAATGTTTGTATTTCTAACAGTAAGGTGTCGTTCACGTGATTTACGCACGAAAATAGTTTCACCGATCTCCACTCTAACGATATCTTCACTGATAATATGCTCTAATATTTGAAGAGACAACCTACTTTTTCCTTGGCAAATTATACTGAACTGTAACATATGTTCGTAACGTTTCCGAATCGCTCATAAACGCGATATTAATAAAGATATTTCTTTTATTATTTTTTGTATGCAAGTAGCCCTTTTGGGAAATAAACAATTTCAAAGGACTAATTATAAACGAACAGGAAAATTTTAAGATAATAAAACCCCCCCTTGTACGGCCCCCTTTATAGTCGGCGATATGTCGAAATATTCACCAAACCCCCTCTGATAGATAATATACGGTAATCATCTTAAATTTTACAGGTTTGGAGAAAGGACAAAATCCGTGCTGTCGCTATATATAATAGGCATAACCCTAAACCTTATAACTGAGATGAGATGTGTGATAATAAGATAAATGTAATTTGTTATCAAAGCATAAATATTAAAATTGACAGACACAATTGTTTTTGTACGTCATTTTGATTGTATTTTATTCTACGAGGATGAGTTTGTCCATGTATTAATTAACACAAATGTCAATAATATCTAAGTTAAGATTTTACTATTGTACATCTTTATTTGGGTTTTCGAATATATGACAAACGTAGTGTTTTAATATTCTTGCAAAGAAATTTGGTAATGCTTGTCTGTCTTTAAAATATTTTATCCTTACAAGATATTTTATTATCATATATTATGGCATTTAGTATGCTATCTTAATTGTTTGTCAGTTTTCTCAACAGAGAAATAGCATAAATCTCTCCACTAATTTATTACTGCGCAAAACAGTAGACATTCTTTTTTATTTACACCTTCAAGATGTGAAGCGGTCCCGTTAATTCAACAATCAAAATATAACTGATACTGGCAAAGATATACTTTCAGATAAACACCTAAACATTTTAATAATTGTACCCGTCAAAAAACCAGGCACCCCGCGGTACAGGTAAGTAATTTGGGGCGATAAGAGAAAGGATAAATCGCATATCATAAATCACAAATAGATGCTGAATAACACAGTGACACCCTCTTCCCCAACGCGTTGAATTATCCCATCTGACCTCTACTAAGATGGTATCGTTAGAAACTTAAAAGATGTAACGAGAGCGAGCATCTTCTTAGCCAGTAAGTCACTCGAGATAACATCAATGGAAAGGGGTGATTTATCTTGATAATTTCGCAAAGGAGGTGCGTAGCATCTTCGTAACTACCCCTCGACAGCACTAAACCCTGCTTACATGTTTGAAAATACAATGAAGTGTGTAGCCGGGAATGTGTTCCAACGGCTATGAAACATCAGCTTGTGATTAATTTTGTCTCATTTACATTGTTTTTTTTTCTGAATGACAGCTGATGGAAAAGAATGCGGCATAACGAAGCTGTCAGATGGTGGAATTTTTTTATGTCTCAAAATCTTCCCATAGCACGTATAAGGCGTTCGTGATTTTCACTTTGTAGCTCAGGTGTGCTCGCTCAGGCATTTTGTGAACAGTTGCTTAGAAAATAATGTGCAATTAAATCAGGTATTATACCAGGCTGCGTGGACATAGTGGATGCATTATACTGCCTTAGACCCCCCCCCTTGTAGAAATAAGGAACAACATAAGGCAAAAAAAAAGGTTTCATAGTCTCAAAATGTCTTCGCACCTATTCAACAGCAGGTGACGAAATAAACAAGAGACTGTTTTGATTGAGAAGCATTTTAATGGGTGAGGTTTGCTTTAGGAATATTGCACATTGCATCTGGGAGTTAATTTTATGTTTCTGTTTATACTATATACGGCATTTGTCCGTGTTTCCAGAATTTTAAGAACGCTTACATTATAAATTTTCATTTAGTTAAAGCCCCCCCCCCCCCACACACACACACTTCTCTCACTCTCCAATTCACCACATATCTTATCACAACCTAACGATGGCTGAACTACGAATTATTCAACAACTTTAGGAATTAGAAAATTTTGTGCATGTAAAAAGCTAAGAAAGTTGTTGTCATTCAATACTCGTAAATGACTGCGAGGTAACCATACCCTTCCTTCTACATAAAATGTAATAATCACGCTGTATGTATATTACATCACAGCGGAAAGATTATCAGGCTTGTAGATTTCGCAATGTCGATTTCATCATGTTGCTTTCATGTCGATTTCACTGTCTTATAGCCCTCTACGATAGCGCGAGTGTTCGTCCCGAACAGGATAAGTTATAATTTGCGTGCAAGGGGCAGTTAATTCGTGCGATGACTCTTCTGCGTACCTCTTATTTGCTGAGGCATCGAAATGTAGTGCTGTGAAGAGGAGTATCGGGGAGGAGTGGAAAATGTCCATCGCTTTGATGAGCGCAAGCAGAGATGGCTCGATAACACGATGGAGCCTTTTGGTCAAGCGACCCACGTGATATTAGGGGAAATACTAAGATCCATCTCGGCTGACCGTGAGAATATCGAAAGGCACACGCCACAATGAAGGGAACGGACAGCG
Organism: Lingula anatina; assembly: GCF_051362555.1. NCBI lineage: Eukaryota > Metazoa > Brachiopoda > Lingulata > Lingulida > Lingulidae > Lingula > Lingula anatina. The sequence goes on from NC_141770.1 coordinate 15,874,107, forward strand.
GCTTTGTTAATAATGGGTCCCAATGAAGAAATGAAGGAGGGGGAAGGGAGGGGACTCTCAGAACGATTAAATCATTCCTCAGAATTCTGTCGCAAATTTTAGTTGTTTCTATGATCCGAAAAATTCAAATTTACGTCAGCCTTCCCCTTTAAGACTTCTACCTACGGATTCTAGATTTTAAAATGTTCAAGTTGTCTGTTTTTGACTTACTGTTATCCCTGACAATAATAACAACATTCACAGACAGAACCTCACTTGGCACTGCGATGTTCTTGTGCATGTACAAAAAAAAAAAAAAAAAAAAAAAAAAACGGAAATGCGACTTGCACATCTCTTTTGCCTCTACCAAAAAAGTGTGCTTGAGTGAAATATTATCTGGGTGGGCAATTCTAAAAAAAATAATAATAATAAATAAATCTATCACTAGCCCACTAGAATCGATCACCTTGTTTTTTAGGAACTCACGTGATCATCTACAGGGTGCGGGCACTGGATTTTTGACAACATCATGTGCTCTTATTAAAAATATACCCTTCAACGAATTAATGCCTTAAACAAAAATTAAAAAGTGGCCCAGGGCATTACCATAACAAGTGATATCAACTTCCTTACGAACCGATTCTTCCATTAACACGCCATGAAAAGTTTCGGGTTCCCTTATAACAATTAAAGAGATCGTTTTTCATTTGTATACATGTCATCTCAGATCATCTTATTAAAAAAGTAACAACCACCTAGTTCATATTGAAAGTTTTTAGATTTTTTCATTGTTAACCCTTCTCTGTATGGTATATTCATCTAAAGGCATGCTTGGTCGCCACGAGAAGCCAATATACCGTGAATGACATGCACCAGTTTGTTCTATCGACATCGTAATGTATAAAATCCACAATCTCACTTTTTATCAAAACAAAACAGATCGCTGTAATAACACCCAATAATGCGGTGAACACATTTAGAATAACCTCCTGATCTCTACCCACCTGTCTGCCTCGGTCGAAAGTCTTCGCCAACTAATGGGTGGACACAGCTGAGCGATTGTGCTTGTTGAGACAGCTGATTGCGACGGTTGTTCTTTCACGTCACACTGAGAAAAGGACTGTGAGAGAGGGTTCAGAGGGGGGCAGCGCAGGGGGCCGGGGCTTTTTCGTCTATATCCTAAATTTCTGTCCTTTAAAATAGCTTGGCAGTGCCAAGTGAGGGGCTCACGATGAGTGATAGGCTTTCTCAGGAATTCTGTAGCCCAAATGTAACGTTCCTGGTCATTTTTATGCTTCTTACTTTTCACCAAGGCATTCGATATTGTAATACACTGAGAAAGCTGTCTATAAACCTAGTTTTAAATTTCTTATTTTTGATCCACATTCATAATGGACATAGATACTGGCAAATTATAGTCTAGGCGGTAAAAATCGATATAAAGAAATTGAAAACAGTATTAAATAATGTAAACTGCGTAACGGTTTTGAAAGGGGAATATTTTGACGAATAAGAGTAAATTTTCGCACCTCCACTCTTTTTCTGTATAAAGGTCGGAGGCACGTGTTACGCCTTTAAAAATATCCAAGTTCTAAGGAATTAAATCAAGTTGAATTTCTAGTCGGATAAGGTGGAACATTGTGCTTCACATTTATTTCTATCTATCTGGGGGGGGGGGGGGGGGGCGCTGAAGTTAGTTCCTTGTGTCTAGTTTCCTGTTTCGTTTTTCAAAAACGAGCCTGGCAACCAGAAACTATTGTCGTTTTTTTTAAACGCACCTGGCAACTAGAAACTAGTTTCGTTTTTCAAAAACGATTCTGAGCAACCAAAATCGTTTTTGGGGAAGGAAAGAAGAGTAGATGGAGGAAGGGGTGACCAGAGATTAACGTCTACCGCGACAAAGACCTGTACCGTGGAAGCCGTGCAGGGTGTTACGGTCTCTTTTCTCCGAAATAAAAATTAATTTGATATTTCAGTAGTAGAATGGAAATTTTTGTTACGTTTATGATAAGAAAACTGTTCCTATAGTTGGCTACAAAAAATACCCAGGATTGGGATCATTTATATGCCGTTTAGGACTTATAATACAAAACAGAAGTGTCGTAAAACAAAAACGGGAAATAGACTTCATTTAGATATCGTTTATTCATTAAAATGTTTCTGTAGAATGGGAATTATTAGAGCCTTTGCATTCCGTACTTTCACAATCACTTGAGCTGTCTCAAAGCGCAATTTTTGGGAGGTAAAGAGTATTCTGAAAGGATTCAACGGATTTTTAGACCGTCATCTTTTGTCGATTTCGCTCAAAAAGATAGTGAACAGTTAATAATTCTTAAACAAAATCTATAGATTTTTTAAAATTAGATTTATTATCTTATCTAGTCCATTCCTACAGTTTGGTCAGTTGTTTATTTACAATGTAACGGAATTACATGTATAGATTAAAAATGTTATTTCTAAGTATTTTGTTCCTTTAAACGCTACTTTCGATATTCTACCAAAGTGTATGTAAACACGTCGTTTGGTTTGAATTTTTAAAGTGAGAAACGTGACTAAAATATGCAGAGGAGCGTTCTAATAAAAGTTGTTGTATGTTCTTATACATTTAATTTTTTTCAGGAGCAAGGGGTGATTGAGAAAGACAAGCTTGATTAGATATCAGTCCTGCATGCCCATGTTGTGTTATTTGTGCTTAGTGTCATCACTTAAAACCGAGAACCAGAGTTTTTTTTTAACAACGTTTATTCAAAAGAAAGAAATGGAGGCAAGGCGCTGGAAGCATTATATGCTCTCCACAAAATTAAATAAGTAAATAATTAAAACAAATGGATACAGAGTAAATGTAAAACTTCAAATATTATGGAGCACAAATTAAGTACAGAAAGAAAGAAGAAGAAAAGAGATAGTACCTATTAAGTGATGACAAAGTTTTCGAGAAGAAAATTTGCAACAGTTTCGAAGATAATTTCATTTTGGGTGGGTGATAAAGATCCATGACCGTAGAGAAATAGGGACAGCTTTTCTTTTTGTGTTTTAAAAGAGGTCTTACTTTCATGTAGAATTTCATTTACTTTTTGGTAAAGGGGAGGGTACCTTAAACTGAGTGAGGGGCATCTGAAAAAGAAGTGCAGAGGAGTTTCAAGGGCACCACAGGTGCAGTGTGGTGTGTCAATAGTAGTCCAGTTATGCCTAAACAATTCTGCTCTAAATAAACACCCGACCCTCGCTCTGTTAAGAATTTCTTCTTGATTTCTGTCCAAGTTTAGTGTTGTTGTTGAAAGCGACCCAGCAGTGAGGTGATTTTTTATCGAGTTCTTGAAAGAAGAGATTGAAGGTAAAGATTAAGTGGAGGAGGAGAGTTGATCCCATGAAGACATTAGAGAATAGTTATCTGAGGTACGGGGGTATTTAGGAGAAAGTTTAAAGTCTCTTTTGTTATTTTCTCGGATTATGATTGGAAAAGGGTTTCTGAATGGGCGGAATATATCAGAAACATAGGAGGTGACCAAATTCGCCATAACTGAAAACATAATTTTTTGAGCGTGCATTTTTCTTCTATCAAATAGAGAAATCCAATTTAGTTGTTCAAATATTTTGGAGGTACAAGAGCTAGGTAAGGCTCCCAGTACTATTATGCCGGCTTGGTATTGAAGAGACGATAGTTTCGATAATTTCTTCTGGAGTGAATTATGATAGAAGATGTCACAGTAATCAAATTGTGATTGGATAAAGGCATTATATATAACATTTAAATGTTTGGACCTAACTTGCGTGTGAATTGACATCTCCCCGACGCGAGGGCATAAAGAGGGAAATATCATCCGCATAGATGAAACAATCGGTAGAGAGTCCGTCAGGGAGGTCATTTATATATATGAGAAAGAGTAACGGGCCAAGTATACTACCTTGGGGTACACTTGTATTTATGTAACCTCCCTTAGATAAATTAGACGATTTCCAGACCAGAGTTGATTTTAAGTGAATGTGAAAAGTCACTTCAAGCTAAGATCTAATATACCATACCATACCATACCATACCATACCATATACCATAATATCCGTTTATTAGATCTTAGCTTCAAGTACACTGATTTTTGCGTAACCTTTTCAGTTTTGATTATATTTTACTCTGAATTTGGTTAAGACTGGATTATCTTATAAACCATGTCTTTATGTCGCTCCTGATTCCCATGCTTTGCAAATGTAAATTTTCATCCACAATTACGCCAGGTATGGTACATTTCGGATTTAGTGCAAAGAAAACAAGATTAAAATATTTTATTGGCAAAACAAACAGGAATCTTTCGAACATGAAGCATTTTTGACTACTGTTCGATTTGTTGTGCAAACATCAACACGACGACATAGGACAAGGTGCGTTTACATGCGCGTGTGCGTTAGTGTACGAATAGCGCTTACAGCATATTTTTGTATTTTTAAAATTGTTACATCCTCTGAATTTGGACGGAAATGTTTATGATGGAATTCTATGAAGACAAAGCACTAATGTCAACTTTGATAAAAAGTTGGCAAGTACAATTTGTAAAAAAATCCATTTTGTCTATTATCACTTATTGCCAAGTCTTTCAAATGTTACGACTTGAACTAATTTAATCATAACTTTTAGTAACAAAAGGAAACTAGTTACTAGTTGCCATTTTCTTTTTTTTTCGAAAAAGGACACTGGTTTCTACTAGCCAGAATCGTTTTTAAGTCACTTTTTGTTAAAAATTTGTTTGGAAAAATTCAATAAAATTAAAATTTATACTCCAAACAACAAAGGGAAAGCCCCCCCTCCCCTCCCCGAAAACACACACATGTTCTAACAATTCTAGAAACTAATCGTTTTTGAAAGACAACACTAGTTTTAATTGCCAGAATTTTTTATTTTAATTAAATAAAAGCAAAGTTAGTCAACCATTCAACAAGGAGATACACCCAGGGACCGACCTGTGCGCTGTAGAGATCTTGTCCTCCCCGCACGGCGAAAAGAGACCATGACACCCTCCTGCCCACCCTGCCCGGCCTCCACGGTAAGGGTTACCTTGGTCGCGATAGACGCTTATCTTGGTCTCCCCTGCCTCTATTCACTCTTGTTCCCTTCCGCCTTCTGGTTTCTCAGAATCGTTTTTTTTTTTTTTTTTTTTTTTTAACAACACTAGTTTCTGGTTACCAGGTTCGTTTCTGAAAAACGACACCAGTTTCTGCTTGCCAGAATTGTTTCTGAAGTATGTAACTAGTTTCTGGTTGCCAGGTTCGTTTTTGAAAAACGAAACTGGAAACTAGACACTATACTAACTCAGCGCCTTCTATCTAGGCATATAAGAAAAAGGGCAATTATTGGTTGTACAGTTTTAGACCCCATTCCCAGAGATTAGATCGATCTACTTTAGATCGACCTAACTCGGGGTTCACGCTAAATAGCTGTCAGCCGGGCGGACACGAAAGTTAATTACCCCCTTACAGCTTGTAGTAGGCGGGACGGACATTTAAGCCGGTTTATCTGACAGTAATCTAGTGAGACTCCCCGCGGGGCTAGATCGATCTAAAAGCTCTGGGAATACAGCCTAACACTCAGCATTCGATACACTGACTGACACTGAAAATCGGCATGCACACAGATCATAACAAGTCCCTGTAAACTGGTTACTGGTCTTTTTTTTTACACTGTTTTTTACAATGTTTTAAAAATGATCATACTGAATTTTTAGACTATTCAATATTGCCACTCCACGACCTCAGGTCACTTCCTGGTCTCCCGTGACTTAAGTATTAACAATAGGTGATTGTGTGTGATTACCACGTTTATTATCCACTATTTGGTTGCTCTTATTATTTGATAACGTATAACATATAACTACATATATCTTGATCGTGTTAGGCCGTTTGCAGCATAGAATAAAAAAACTAATTGGCTGGAATTCATGAAAATAATTCTTGATAATAATCCATGTCTCGAGGATACTAACAGGTTATTCGTTTTGGTGGAGAAATCCAATTTTAAACGTCACACAGTCACTACAACAGAGATAAAATGCAGTGAAGGTATGAAAACGCTCTTTAATGACCCATTCTTAAGACGGTCACCTTGTAGTCTTGTATTGTTTTTATTCAATGCCAGTAGCTCATTGACGAGCCCTCACATATAGAAATAACTGACTTGGATAAAAATCCGTCTATGAAATCGCAGTGCTGGCATTCATGAACCAATTTTACTGGAGGTATAACCTTTTATTTCGCAATGGAAACAAACCATGATGCTCCTAAATCAAGCAACACTTTAAAGTTTTCTAAACTTAGTATCAGGGCTCATAACTGAAATGTCAGTGTACTGAACGGTTTCTCTTATTTTTGATGAAAATGTTATTGGAGTTGGGAATCTATATTAAGAAAACTCACCACACAATGGGCTTAAACCATGAGAATGATTTTACTGATTATAATAATAATTTATTCATCTAATATTTAAATAAAATATACACCAGACATTTTTTAATTTAGTGACACATAAAATCAACAAATGACGTAATATCCTTAATCTCCATATGGACTGATACACTGAAAAAAAAACCAATTAAAATAAGTTTTTTATTTGTTAATAGGCTACGATGTAGCTTGCAGTGTTATATGTGTAATCTCCATACTTGTGAAAACTCTCATAGGTATCCCCCAGTAAAAGGTCCCTGGGGACACATAAACATGGGCGTGGTCACTGACACGGTAAAGGCCCACATAATACGGGTTCACTAAATATGCTGCTATTATCATAGGGAATAATTGACCCCCATGTGTGTGACCTGGAAAAAATAAAAGAGATATCATTAATTTCTTTTACGAACAAAAAAAGTTGAGTAATTAAAACCTGTATCAGTTCATCTGAAATTGCAAATTCAAAACATTTGTACTTCACTGAGTAGTAGAAATTAGTAGTGCATCAAAACTAGAGATCATGAATGGAGACTTGGATACAAGTTTTTACTAAGGGTACATGAATTTCAGTCAGAACCAACAGGATTTATAAATTATTACAAACATTTTTGATAACAATTTTGATTATAGGGCTGTCTTGTAGCAATGAGGTTAAGCTGACAAGGAGCATAAAATAATCCTAAATTTAAACCATGGAAAAATTTAAACATATTTACAAAAAAAAAAAAAAAAAAAAGCATGACTTCTACAAAACTAATCCAATGAAGCTAATTGTAGAAGTCGAGCTCTATATTAGTCCTATGAATTATACCTGCAAGTTTCAAAATAATATGTGATACGGTTTTTTTCTTTTAAGCCAATCAGTTTAATAGACTTAAAGCCAACCAATGAGTCTGAATTATGGTCATATGACAAACTCAGGTCCCAAATTGTAAACAAAATAGCACAGCAGGCTCCAGTGCAGGTTTAGAGGGGGATGCGGAATTTGTAACTACACATCTATCTTAACATGCATGTACATTGTACAGGAAAGTTGTAAAAAGGAATTAAGTAAATACAAAATACACATAGGAGTGGAACACAGCCTGAGACCTAGACTGCGCTTTTTATTTCACCTGAGACAACCAAGCTTCATTATTATCTCCTGGGAAAAACGAAATTTCATTTTATCTCACCTGAGAGAACCAGATTTACATTGTATTTGCTTTGTAGGGCACGCTTCGCACATGATGGTTTGTGAGCCAGCAATATGATTGGTTGATCTGGATCACATGACCCTAAAGCTTTGTCCAGGTGTTCACCATGGCCATCATATCTGAAAAATAACTTACAATGATATATAAAACAAAAGATGGATATTCAATTTTATCATTTAATAAAAAAATGGTGTAGTTGACTGGCTGTTTCAATCTAAAGATATGACATCATGGGATATGGCACACTGCAGATCAATATTTACGACTCATGGGATATGGCTCACCAAAGGTCACTTTACCTGTATCGCATAAATATAAATGAGATAACCAGTAATATTATTGATTCTAATAACCCATTTATAATCATTTAAAAAAAGGCAGAAAAGCTGACATATGGACATACATTGTACTGATAAATGCATGATAAAAGTGATGGACACATTGCCACAAAGGCCATCTAAAAATGCTAAAGAAGGAATTTAACAATGACAGTGCACCCAATGGTTTGTGTTAATGCTGGTGCAATGTTAGGGAAAGCAGTGTGATCACCAGCATGATTACCAATAAATAAAGTATAAATTTGTACTTCTGTCATTCTGGATATTCAGAAAAAGTAACTATCACAGGGCTACAGCCCTGATCAAAGTCACTCCTTGAAAATACCAATATGAATAAAAAAAAAAAAAAAATGCATAACTTTAAGAAAAATACTCCAATATAGCTTCCACAGAATCATGACCTGTATTTTGGTGCTATGAAGGACTCAGGAAAGTTCAAGGGTAATATGTCAGATGGTTATCCATTTATTACATTAATAGTGAAAAGTGCACAGCAACAAGACAATGGCGTTGCCACCGATGACAATGACAGACACAGGTGAAGGTTATATGTCCAGACACATAGTGTTTGTCCATAAAACAGCCACTTTTCGAGTCCAGTTCCATCATTTACCCAAAGGAATCTGCAGTGTTATCATCAACACCTGCCAGACAAATTGTGTCTTCTGGTTGCTTATGGTTTTGAAGAATTGCTTTTTCATTGTGGAGAACTTGCACATTTAGAGACCGTAACTTGTCAAACCAGGCATCCACATCTCCAGTGTAATACTCATGATTGCCTGGAATGGAACAGGAGAAATTAAATAATTATGTCTAAAGAATTCAATTTTATCAAGGTTTTTGGTGAATCAGCACAGTAATTTTAATATGTAAGAGCCTCTTTTTTTTTGCAAAAGACTGATAAAGCAAAGTGGCTAGCACGAGTTATATGCTTGTTTTAAGCACTTGTACGTATGGTTTCTCTGTCACTGAAATTTTGATTATGTTTTTTTTTTTTTTTTTTTTTTTTTTTTTTTTTTTTTTTTTTTTTTACGCCACCCTTGTTATGTATCTTTGAGCGCATTCTCAACGAATTAAGCCAGGCTTTACAAAGCCGGTGACCTAAAAATGGCGGACGTACATGAAAGAAAAACCGCCTAATCTTTTAATAGTCTCTCCGTCTCTCACACGCCTCCCTGCGGGGTACAGTAATTAAATCTCGGCTCCGAACATTAATATTTCCGTGAATATCTCTGGTGATATTATCTCCGTAGATAGTCGAATCATTGCTGCTCTATGGGCCAAATTATTCCTTTTTCGTCTCTGTTTTCAAAGATAATAGAAGAGAAGAGCTTTTTTCCTTCGATCGCCTTCAGCCGCCATGCTTTCTTCACCACGAGTTTAACTGATGAGCATGCGCACTTAATATTTCTCAGGTAGCTTCCGCATGGCGAACGGAGCCGAGATTTAATTACTGTACCCCGCAGGGACAACGTGTGGGGAGGCGGAGAGACTATTAAAAGATTAGGCGGTTTTTCTTTCATGTACGTCCGCCATTTTTAGGTCACCGGCTTTGTAAAGCCTGGCTTAATTCGTTGAGAATGCGCTCTTTAATAAATAGTACAAATTGTTATTTAAGCAGAACTTTTTTTTTCAGACATTCAAGGAAGACATCCCTGGACTCTCCACTTTATATGTTCCTATATATTTTTTTGTGTAAACTAAACGATGATATAAAATTACCTTTGTGTAATGTTGAGTTTTACTAACAATTTATTTTTGACTTACATTTGTTATATGTTAACTTACATCATCAAAAAGACAAGCAATGATGACATGGTGTCAACAACAGTTGTTGGCATTTTATTATACATAAGTGTACAATCCAGGGAATTGATATATATTAAAGTTTAAACTATCGTACAAAGCTCCTTCTTTGATCGACTGAACCACCACTTTTGACCCTCACAATACACATGCACATCTGAAAAGTCACGTGCAACGGACAGTGCAAGGACATATGGCGTGGAAAGATAAAGACTGAATTTGATTCTAAACAGTCACTTAATTCCATAAAAGTTTGCCTTACTCAATTACCATACCTGTAATAAAATAAACACCATATGGGGCCTGTAATTGTTTCAATGGCTCTGCTGCTTCTCCAAGCTTCTTAACGACTGAATCCACCAAGTCTCCAGTGATTACAATGACATCTAAAAAGAGATATCAGATCTAAGAAAAACTGTGTATTAGTACATCAATGTGTCAAATATAAAAGATAAAAAATACAGAAATAAAGGTTGACCCAATATTTGTGCTTGTGTCAGATTTCATTTGTGCTTTAAGAAGATTCAATACAATGTAAAAAGGCCTACATTTGGAAAAAAAATCTTTTTCTCCCATTTGTTTTAAATAAAATATGTATCTAAATTTTAGTGTGATAAAGATAAAGCCTTAGAGTTAAAAAAAAAAAAAAAAAAAAAAAAAACTCCCTGTAAGCTGGTGTATTACCAGGTTTAGTTGCCATTGCTCTGTCCACTACGTCCTGCAGGCGGCTCCTGCCCACTGTGGGCCCAAGGTGAATATCTGACAACTGTATTATAGTAAGTCCATCAAAACTCCTGGGGAGCTTGGCCATTGGGATGGTCACCTTTTTAAGGGGCGGTGGAGATAAGCCAACTGTCAAACCACGCGCTGATAACATCAGAGCTATCAATATAGCCACAACGGTTCTTGTTTGTTGAGCTTTAAGGGATGTCTGATTCTGCTGATACTGGCGACCTCTCCTTAGCACTCTTAGTCCGATCTCGATTAAATCACACACGAGAAGACAGCATACAAGTTGGATAAGTGTACCTAAACATATATAGCAAACCATGGCGATCCACTGAGGATCAGTGGTGATGAAAAATAGGTTTGTGGCGTAAGTCACCTGTGCACACAGGAGGAAACATATAACAACGCTCTTCCATAGCGTCCACAGCAACCGACTGGGACAGGCAAGCACGGTGTGATTTTCGGCAAGTAAACGTCTGTAAAGGTACCAGCAGGCCAGGGAAATTAATCCAGACATAAATGTCGTTATTTGAGCTCTCAAAATCTTCGCTCTGAGTTCTTTTCGCAGCGAAGTGACGTAAAATTGCAGTAATATCAAGGATAATACTAAGCACACCGAAGCGACTGCTATTTTCCTGGACGCCGCCATGTTTGTTCATAGTTCATAGGTCATAGGTCAGCACAGGATAACAGTCACGTGCAACGGACAGTGCAAGGACATATATGGAAAGATAAAGACTGTTTAAAAAAAGGTGGGAGGGGGGATCAATCAATATCCTTCATGTGGGTTAAATATATTTCACGAGAGAATTTATTTCCATTTTGATTATTTTCCTCCGAGTTAGATGATGTGATCTGCACCGCAAGGGAATATAGCAGGAAAGATGTTGAAATGATCACCAAATATCAAATAAATAGCTTTTTCATAGGGGAGTCAGTGGGTGGTTAAGTACACATTTTTAATTTTCTCATGAACATTTTCACCTGCAAACTAACAAAAAATGCAAATGTATCCTCCATTATGCATACTACAAGATAAAAGTCATATACTCAAATAAATTAAGATATATGAAGTTTTTTGGGGGGTGTCAAAATTTCATGGGGAGTCGGATTTTCATTACAGGCCCGTAGCCACCAATCTGAAAGGGTGGGGGTGGGTGGGGGGGGGGTCCGAAAAGATGGACCTTTTTTACCGCAAAAAGTTCAATGTATATGCTTCATTTTAACATTGTTATATAAAAGAAATATAAAACAATGTTCGATAGACTTCCAAGTATGTTTAATAAAATAAAATTTGTCTAAAACTACAACCCTTGACTAGGAGAACTACATGTACACCTACAAATTACCAAAGAATGTTATAAAAATTAATTGCCACAAGCAGTGAAATTTAATTTTGCCATAGTAAAGCACGCTAGCTGCATGGATGCATCACAGAGTGAATGGACGCATATGCTGCGCCTCGATATAATACTAATAGCACTCTTGTAGCCTACGTGGCATACAGTGGACAACTTTTGTTGCAACTACACATCAACTAAAAACTCTTTATACACCAGACGAGTCTATTCCAGCCTATGACATCACCGGCAGTCATGTGACAGGAGTGAGTGAAATCATTCAAGATATTTGGGCGATCCGGGGCAACTACAGCAACTGTCTTCTCAATGGCTCGAACAAAGCAGACAGCCCGCAAATCTACCGGCGGGAAAGCTCCTAGGAAACAACTGGCGACTAAAGCGGCGAGGAAAAGTGCTCCCGCGACAGGGGGAGTGAAGAAACCACATCGTTACAGACCTGGTGAGTCCTAACTTCTCTGTATTTTCTGCATGTTTGGAAAAGATGACTTGTCGCGAGGATGAATCGGTAACAAAGGGGTTGGTCGAGCAGTACTAAGATGCAGTAAGAAATTATTTTTATTTAAGTGATCAAAATCCGGGGCCCATTATTTTAGATAATATTAATGTTTACAACAATATCAAGAGCTTGTGTTTTATTAATTTTTCAATTGCCACAGCATTTTTGGGCGTGATCCAGATGAAACTGCTACAAATATAAAGGTGATTTTGCGGCATTGACAGATTCCCCTTTATCCATTCAACCAAATCGGGATGAATTGAACACTTACTCTGATGCAAAGTACAGAATACGCCATAGTGTCTCAGGAACTTCCAGACTACTTGTCATCTCAACATAGTCCTCCATATATTTTCAGGCACTGTCGCCTTGAGAGAGATTCGCAGATACCAGAAGTCAACGGAACTTCTCATTAGAAAGCTGCCGTTCCAAAGACTTATCAGGGAAATCGCACAGGTGCGTTAGGGGACTTAAAAAATTAGAGATGCACTTTGTATAGATTAATTGAATATGGTCGACTCGTTAAGAACAGTATTAAAAGGGGGTTCAGGCCTGTGATATTCATACATGTAGGCCTACCCCTCTAGCTGGTGTCAAAATTTAAAGCCTACTCTAAGACCCCATTCCCATACCTAGATCGATCTAGCTTAACGATAGTTAATTACCCCCTAACAACTTCAGTAGGCGTGCCAGACATCAGAGCCGCTTAAGAGATGGGTCGCTCCTGCTCGATCGATCTTAGTATGGAAACAGGGTCTTGAACGTCACATCTTTATCTTACCTATGGCAGTCCAACCTCACCTGTGTGGCATATTTCCAAATCCTATCTTGTTTAGGGTAAATCTGAAAAATAAACAATGTGGCAGTTTCTCATAGTTTGGGTTTTCATTTCAGGATTTCAAGACTGATCTCCGATTTCAGAGTTCTGCCGTTTTGGCTTTACAAGAAGCTGCCGAGGCTTACTTGGTCGGCTTGTTCGAGGACACCAACCTGTGCGCCATCCACGCCAAGAGAGTGACCATCATGCCTAAGGACATTCAGTTGGCGCGACGAATTCGTGGGGAGAGGGCCTGAGATGCCCAGTATACGCCGGGAGTAGCTTACATTTCCCAGAACTTACTTAAAGCTGCCTGACCTTATTGATTATCGCTTAATCTGATTGAAACTTATTTGGATTTGCCAAACTTTATAAGTATGTTTGTTTTAATGAACTTTTCTAAGAATTTTTTGCCCTTTTTTAACTTGGTGAAATTTGTGACATAAATCGGTTTCATGATTACAGGCAAGGGAATAAGAATGTTAGAAGAGACCTCTTTAATAACAAATTCTGCTCATAGAGCAACTTTGAAGGAAAATCAATGCCATTTTTTACAAAAATACGAGCAGGGGCGGTATAAGTGGAAATCTTAAGATGCAGTCACAATATATGATATATCGTGCATTTACGCTTTATTTTTCAGTCATATGCGTTTTCAAATGTTTGTTTGCCAAAAATATAAATACCTAACGTGTACATGTATGATAACCTGCCGCAGGAAACTGCCAAAGGAAGGAAACGCCGTTCTCCTTCATGACGCTTCTCGTCTTGTAGTTTTCACAGATTAACATTGTAGTATTACACCTTGAAACATCGTTTGCGCATGTATAGATACTTAAAAATTGGCATATGTGTCATTTCTCCGCCCTGACTTTCATCCCATCGTTGCCACAAAAATGTATTTCCAGACGAACTGTTTTCAATTCTGTACATTTTTCGGTTCATGTTTTCATTTTTCCCAACTAGTTTCATTTCGCTTTATACCCTGTTATTTGTAAATCCTGAATAAAACGTGTTGATTGCGTATAAACTTTGAGTAAAATAGATAATTGATGGTGACAATGTAATGATCACAATTAGCTCTTGCCGACTTGAATAAAAACCCTCACCACAACTTGTACAAAACGACGACGATGTGAAAAGAATATGTGCTCTATAATGCCTGTCCCATTTCCTAGAATTGAGTGTCTTACGAACATACATCTCGAAAATGCGGATTAAAAATATGGCTGGATTTTATTCTGGTCTGCGACATAGTGTAAGGTTCGATTTTGTATTCACCGATCGAGAAAAAGTGAGCAACAAGGGTCGTGGATTTCCAAACAGCTTTATTCCCACCTTAGGGGGCGCCATTGCATCCCCCACAGTTTATATCTTTTATGTGTGTGTTTGTTTGTTTGTTTACCCATTGATCGAATCACTGATCAAGGTAAAGAAAACGCCTTTTTAAGTTTCCCAGATTTTTACTGTGTAAGGAAAGGAGGTCAGTTGATAGTAGAAAATGCCGTTTATCCCAGGAAAACTTGTTAAGTATGAGTTATTGATGGGAAAATCTTATTCTGTACATCTTTAAATATATAATTTACCACGCCATAACACAAGCGCAAGATATTGTATACCTGATATGCCAAACATTTTTATTCAAACCATCATTGCTTTAGTCTGCACCATTGATTTTAAGTTGAACAAGGTCTGTCGATGATATAAACAGGACGGAATTTTTTTTAAAATGTCATTCTCAATTAAATTCGATCATTTGTAATATCTATATGTAATATGGGACGATACAGTACGACACTGTTAAATTCTGCTTTCTTAAGTCCCTATATAACAACAGAAAGATGGAAATGTGTTAGACGTAGGAAGCCGTCGGCCGCTGTAAATTAAAAGTCATTCTAAATGCATTTCAGTGTTGCGAAAGCGTTTAGGTGCGCGCGCATTGCATTTTTGCTGCTCTTCATCTACTAATCAGTATGATTTGTTATTTTATATAATTGTAGAATTAAATACTGGCTTTGACAAATGCTAAAAACAACTGGCGTTTGTCCTGTCTCGACATGGTGTCCGTCAAAGAATTGATGGAAAATAGCCAAAGCCCTACATGTAGGCCGTTGCATTGGCCGCTGTGAATTGTCGCCCATATATTTTTTATCAATTTATTTCACAAAGTAATATATTCTAGGGATTTTAATACACGCCTATTTGCACTTTCGTTCTTAATTTACTGATCCGAATGGAAGATCCTTCTGTAGAGGGAGGGGGGGTGGGTGGAGGTTGTGACACGCGGAATGAAACGAAAACGTTTCTTTGTTTCCCTCTAGCCCTAGCACACATGCGCAGACCTTTGGTGATTGTGCTCATTTGTCGCACCTGTCACAACAAGAAACAACATGGCTACCAAGCCGCGGCTCCGGAGGGCAAAAAGTTATAATAAAGCTGAAGAAGCTGTGGAGGAAGAAAGAAAATTGCGATCCGTCCGGCCTGATAAACCGTAAGTACTGCCAGGATTCCATAGACTTTGAAAAATAGGCCATCGAACTTATAGCTAATTCACAAAACACACATTTTATCAATCACTCCAACGTCTTTCCGTGTACCCAACATGACCTTGACCAGCCTTGACCTGTTTTTACTCAAAAGTTTTTTCTGATTGGATAATCCGCTTATTTACATCATGGTGATTTCACGTGTGTCGTAACAAAAAGCATTCACTTGTCATGTGGAAGTTTACATGGTACGAGCACTAGCCGAGTTGGTATATTATGCTGTGTATTGCTGCAGTGTGCTGAGAATTCTTTCTACGCGAGTTGCACAGATTGAAAGGAAATGGTAGCTGAAACTGAACTGCTCGATGCACAGGAACGAATAGGAGACACTTATGAAAGTGCAAGCAAAGAAAATATTTCTGACAAAGCAAACAATGACTTTTCTGTTCAGTATAGAAATAGAAAGATTGCAAAAGTTGGGGATATAGTTGCACGCAAGGCGCACGATGCAGGGCACAACGGGGAGATTAAATCTAACGTGCTTCATAGAAAATGTCAGGAACATGACGCTGCTGCCGTGAAGAAAGCGATAATTACAGACTATGATAATGAGGTCGAAAGGAAACCGCTGACACCAGGTCTCAAAGAGAAGTTGTTTAGCTGGTGGCATGCACCAGAGTATGTGATGGAACAGGGTGTCAAACGCAAAGATGTGTAAGCAGTCCACTTTATTATTATTTGCATCAAGAATAGATGAAATGTCTAAAACAGCTGTAAATTTTGCCTTCTGTTTCCTGAAGGTGCCAACTGCATTATGCATTAATTTTGAAGTATTAGGTACTAAAAAAGTATCCTGGATACCCATGGAAATGCCCCACAGTCATATTTTTATCTTGCAAATCTCCTTTCTTTCCCAACTCAAACCTCAAAGTAGGTAGAGCCCCTTTAAAAAGTTTATCATAGGAATACTTTATTATAGTTTCTTCTTGCATGGCCCAAACCATAGCCATCCCCCAACCTGAAATGAGAAAAATTGTATGTTACATAATACAGGGCCAAGACATGAAGTTAATTGTTTTGAAACGAGTTTTTTTTTTTTCTAAACTAATTCTATCTGGTTACTTGACAAGAAAAAGGTGCACAGTAAGTATGACTTTAATAGATGAGGATGTCCAAGGACAGAGCATGGTCAGTAGAGCAAAAAGTCATACTAGTACTGTCATGCAATTTTTTTCATTTTTAGTGCTTTATTGTGGCAACCAATAATACTACATGATTTTATCACTACCCATGAGATCAAGTAGCACAACGTAACACTGTTTAGATGAGAGTGCATTGTAGAAGAAAAATTATTTTAAATTCCCGAAGTTACAAAATATTCTAGAGCTATTATTATTGTTACAAAAGCATGCTTTGAATCTTTTTTTATGTCTGAAATTATTGCATGGACTGATGCGTCTTTACAGGAGTAACCTTGCATAACACTGACTACATCACCTTGAACACTACAAATTGTTTGATGTTTACGTGGAGGGATTGAAAGGCTAAATTTATATTAACAAAAATCTGTTAAGAATATTGTCAAAAAGTTAACATTTTGATGGAGGCAAGTTGTATATCTATTTTGACACTCATTTGGAACTGACTTGTATAAAAAAAGTTATAATCTTAAAAGACAAAATATTACTGATTTACTAGTACTAGTAAATAAGCTAATTTTTTTTTGTCAAAAGCAGTTCCAAAGACTGTTGAACTTCCCAATCATAAAATCCCTGGCTTCATGTCTGGTCCATGAGCCTATACCTTGTACTGTACTTCATCTGAATCTTTTAAAGAAGCCAAAAGTGTGACTAGTGAGAAGTGTATTGTGCAGTGATAAGTGAAGTCAGTGTGGGTCTGTTAGGATACTGAGCGTGAAAGTAGCTAGGTTGGGGCAGGTTTTATTGTAAAACCTGGCTTCTTAGGACCTCCCCCTTTCCCTTCGCTTCCAACAGGTGTGCCTTTACCATTTTTAGGCTATGTGCTGCAAGTTATTTGAATATGGGAATCTTGTAAACAGCATCTATCAACTAAAAGCTTGTTTGTACAAAGGTTTATTAAAATCAAGGTAAAATCAAGGGAAAATTACAGACTGCTTTCCGGGAATACATTTTTGAAAATCAGGCAAATCATTTTGCCCCAGTACAGTAAAAAATATAAAAATAATAGAACTTGGAAGCATAACATTTGCATTTCATTTTGCATTTATTTTGTCATATAAATTTGCTGTGAATCGCCAATTCACGAAAAATTATTCTGTGACTTACTTGAAAACTTTTTTTATTTCAGAATACATCATCACACAGACTCCCTATTCAGTACATCTAGTGGGTTTGCCAACTTCAGAGGACTTCTAAATCTGTGCATAGTTCTGCTGGTATGTACATGTGTGTAAATATGTATTGATATGCATACGTATGAATGCATACAACCCCTTCCAGTCTGTGTTTGTCTGTCCTGCCCTCCTTCCTTCTATCCTTCCTTTTTCCTGCAATCAGTTTTCTGCTCTTTATCTTTAATTTTTTTCTTGTCCAGCATCATACTTGCAAAAGCACACATGCACTTAGAAAAAAAATTATTTGTGTCAAAGTGCTTGTGTACCCTTTGTGCAGTAGAACATGTGAAGCATGAACATTATTTTTTTATGACATAATTGACATGTTAACTGGTCATCATCTAGTCAAATGATTGTCCAACATCATTGTGTTTGTAGGATACTGTAGATGTTTCTTTTAGTAACTTACATGTTGTAAATGAAGAATTATTAATTTTTGTGCTTGTCAACGTACAGAAATTTTGTGACAAATTGAAAAAATAAAATAAAAAAAAAATTCAAAGCACAAAAGCTTGAATCCATGAGCATGTGAGTGGGGAACTCCAAAGGACAATGGAGATCAAAATATGATGTAAAAACTTTTTTTTGCTCTTGCAAAAGAAGTGATTACTAGTATTGTTACAGACAATTAAATGTCTTCATGAAAAATAAAATATATATCTGTGAATATTATGGAAATGAAAAGGGATGAGAATTTGATCCCCAGATTAGTTAAGTGAAGGCAAGGCCATAAAAGATGTCCAGACTGCATTACAGTTTCAAGGTTGTCTGAGTGTTATCAAAACCAGACTGTTTAGTTTTAAGCAACCCCTGCACTTGTGAACAAAATGTGCACTTACAATCATTGTACGTGATAGTATCCCATGGTCGTCTTGTCTCGTCTTCACTGATAAGAAGAAATGACCTTCTCTCATGTCCTTGTATGCACTTTTGTTGAGTAAGTTATCAGTAATGTCTATCATTTGACACTGTATAGCATCATTTGTGCTACATTGTCTGCTGGACATTGTTCCAAGGTTGCAGGAATAGAACGATTCATACTTGCTATAATTAGTCAACCTTGCAGCTGTTGCCATTTGAAGTTGATAATTATGAATCAATTATGATGTTGTCAAATTTGAGTTTTGACAAAGTAGCGAACTTGTATGATTTATTTGCTCAAGGCAACAATAAATTTGCTTTTTGGATTTATTTTGTATTAGCTGTTAAAAAAAATATTGTAAAAAAAAAAAAAACTGTGTTGCTTTAATGTACCCTCATTCTATGTTAGTACTCAGCCTTAAGTTATTTTATTCTATGTAACCTTGCTGTAACATGTTTTATAATTTTCCTCCATATTTACTATGTTTTTAGTGGAAATGCTGTTTCCAATTGTTTGACCTGGGAGATATTCCACAGCTGGCATGTATGGTGCACTGTGCATGATCAGTGAATGATTCTGATTGTGGGGCTTTAAAAAACTTTGTTTTCATCAGGTTAAAGTTTTAGTTTTGATGGAAGTTTTGAAAAAAAAAAAGGAGTTTGCACTGAAGGCTTATTTAACTTCAGTATCTGCTGTTTGGATAAAAAATCGAAGTAAATTTTCTGGTTCACTTTATTTTGTTCACAAATGAGTGGTTCCTAAATTGAAGCAGTGTTATTTGTATACCTCAATGGGTCTATTTGTGAATATTCACATTAACAATAGCACATATAATTAAAATCGGTGGTGATTATGCTGTTAAGCATTATGAAATATTGCATTAAATTAACAAAACCTTATTTTGTTCACTGTCATCGTAAGGATTATGGACACAAAATTATATTGCTTACTCACTGTGCTCAATCTTACAAGAATGAATCTACGTACTAAAATATGGATTGAGTTGGAATACCAGCCTGATTAGATCTTTCTTGTAAAAATTTTGCATTTTTTTCTTTAATTTTCTCATGCTGTAGTGGCATTTTTACTGCAGGACTTTGAAGTCACATGTGCCTAAAGTCCTATGCTATTTATTATTTCTCAATGTCCATGCTACCTGTAGCACAGAATAAAAAAAAATTGATGATTATGCTGTTACACAATATGTAAAATTGTAGCAAAATTGTACACTGGCATTGTTATTTTTTGTTTTGTGTCTGTACATTATCAGCTTTTTTTTCCTTTTTTAAATCACAGGACGTTTTGTTTGGTATAAAAGCAGCTCGCTCAGATGTAATAAAACCCTCTTTAAAATCTGTTTGTACACTACAAATGTCACACCTGCTGCCTTTATTCTATTATGACGTGGAATTGAATAGTTTTACCAGTTGCATATAAGTCAGTGTTGAACAAAAAAGAAAATGTGCATGCCATATTTTCACCTGCAGGTAACTGTTGCTGATTTTTTAGACAAAACTTTCAGAAAACAAAGCAGTTACTTGAAGTGAAATGGTCAAACTTCCACAACTGGACTGTTCACCTATTTAAATCACCCCCATCCCCTTCTCTTGTACACATAGCATGCACAGAAATAAGTGTACCTTGTTAGTGCATACAAAACATTAAAAAAGATTAAGGAAGTGCCCATCGTTTCAAAATGAGAAAGCATTTGTCTTTATCATTTCAGCTTGTTGCAGTGTTAGTATGATAAAATTAACTGTGAAAAGTGGGCTTTTATGAAACAGTGAACATTTAGCCTTGGAATTTGCATTTATCTTGGCCTTGGTTGATTTTGTATCTGTTTATTTTCCATCACTGACCACTTGCTGACCTTGGTTGATACAAAATGACTAGGTAATGTAATACATGGATAACTTGTGAAAGACTTTGAGATTATCAACTTTAGATTCCTGTTTGTGAAAGGGTTTTCTTTTTTGTAGTGATGCTGGAGGGAGAGATTGGGGGGGGGGGGATGTATTAATTGTAAAAAATGATAAAAATGCATGAGGGAAGTTGTTTAATTTGATTTGAAATTACATATAATCATTTTCCTGGGTGACACCAGCTTGGATGTTGTTCTGATTAGTGCATTGAGTTAATTCAACAGCACATGCCACATGGTTGATATCAGAGATAAAACCAAGTATCGGAATTCGATTTTCCTAGTGATGAAAAATGTTGCCAACTCACCTGAATAATACCAAATTATAGTGATTTTAGCATAATTTAAGGTAACAGTTTTTCAGAGCAGCCAGTATGTGTTGCTTATATTATGATCAAAGGCAGTGAGGAAAAAAGCTTAGGATATAATGCAAGTCACAGAGCAGCATCTTAGGCCAGCGGTTTATAAATTTACAAAGTTTAAATAAGGGTCATTCCCCAAAAAGTGAGTATTTTAGTCAAATCGATGACACGTGTAGTATTTGCATAATCTTCACTTGCTCCTTTACTTTAGCTGTTTTATACTAAGGTACTCTCCAATATGAAAATAAATTCATTTTTTTTAATGAGCTCTTACTAGATAAAACAGTGATACAAAAATTACCCCAAATGTGTGCATCACTGATGGAAGGCAATAGCATTTTGAGTACTGTTAAATGTTGGCAACTCTACCATGTACAAATAAAAAGGTTCTGCTGGCCAGCAACATTTTTCAGTGCAATGCAATTACTGAGCAGTGGTTTCATAACCAGATATTACCCATTGATAACATACATATATATTGATAACATACATAATGATGTCTACAGCAGGGCAGGCACTTATAGTATGCATAAATTTATCAGATTGAACTCCTGAACAGCAGAGGAAATGACCATTGTAATAAACTGATAAAAAGTTGGGAATGAAGACGGTACATGTGCACTTACAATTTGCACCACTGACCATTTGTGTCCATAGTGGCCAATTAATAATGGCCTGTCCCTCCCATGAAACATTTACTTTTGTGCAAGCATGAATATTTCAAGGATTTTCCTCTTTTGTGCATGTTTAAAGTAATATTTTTGGCTGGGGAGGGTTAGCCCCTTAAAAAGTTATATAAAAAACCTTTGGAATAGCCTTAAAGATGCCCAGTGCAGGATTTCCATGTGAAAAAACTTGTATGTATATCAAAGTTCCATAAGTTGAACAGTATTTTTTCGACTAACCAACATACAAAAAACAAAAAACACAATCATCAGCATGTAGGTTGATGCCAGCTTCATCATTGAGGTCTGCTGACAGCACCTCTGACCCTGGTTGACCCGTGTGACCACCTAGTGTCCACCTAGTGTCCACCCTCCAATTTGCATCATTATCAGCATCAGAGGACTGTATATCATACAATGGTGGTAATTAAGGCTTTCAGGGTTGTCTGTGGCATGTATGATAGATCTCCTGTGTCATGTACGGAGAGTTATAATGTTTGCTGAAAGGCAATGCATGAATGATCACTTTGTTTGACTGTTTATTGTTATTGAATAAGTAGTGGAGTGGCAAAAAATAAATTGTAAATATTGTTTGAAGTTTTTTTGAGTTTGGTAGCTAAGATGTGTGAATAAATGGAGAGATGAATGGAACAAAATTTAATCAATAAATAGTAGACAAATGTAAAATACACAAATTGACATTAGATTAAAATTAAGACAGTTGGTGTTAGCTCATTCATGATTATTTTTATGTAACGTCAAACTTTTATATCTTTACAGGTTTTATCCAATGCAAGAGTTGCCCTTGAAAATATAATCAAGTAAGTGGGTTTCATTTTGTGAAAGCAGAAAATTTCAAAGTATTAGGTGTAATGGTGTGCAGCTGTGATCGATGCTCTGCCTCTTCAGCTGGTATCATTAAATTTTTCTGACACTTTCTTCTGAAGGATAAAAATCAATAGGTCATTTAAGAAGTTAATTGTATAGATATAAAATGTCACACATTTCTCAAAAGTTGCATAATTAATTTATAGACTATTTGTTCTAAGACTTTTGCCTTAAAATCAGATGGTTGAGATAGGCAGGGAATGCATCCCCCGTCCCCAAAACAAGCACACGTAGAAGATAAATAAATAAAAATTGAAACTATTGAGCAATTCAGAGAATTTCTTTACTATTAAGCACTGGTTATTGTCCAACCTAAATATATTTTAAAATGCAATAGTTATCTAAGTTTTTTACTATAGTATGAAGGGCATAGGCAAAGCCAGTGAATGTTGTCTTTTTGTGGTCTAAGTCCTGTCATTTGCCATTACAGATATGGTATATTGGTGGACCCACTGCAAGTGATAGCTCTCTTTCTGAGGGAACCATATAGCTGGCCATGTGTTTTATTGGTTTTATGTAAGTATTCTCTATACACTATCTGTTCACTAAATTACTGGCCAGGGGTATTAATTTGCTTTGTAAAGTTTAAACCAAGTTTGAATTTATTAAAAAAAAAATAATTGCCAGATATGTGGAATTTCAATTTTATCTTAGGTTTTTGCTTAATTTGATATATTTTTTGCAGACACTATAATTTGATATATTTTTTGCAGACACTAATGAACTATGATACATCTTTTACAATAAAATTTGGTATTGCCATTTTGATATTTCTGTTCTTCAGTGGTGAATGTATTCATACAGGTTGCTTTTGCATTGGAAGTGGCTCTCTCAAAGGTAGGTTAGGTATGGGCTTAATCTTCACAAGCCAAGATTAATAGAACTTTACAACATCGCTGAACCTTTAAATTACTCAATGCATGCTGGAGCAACCCAGCCTCTTTCCATTACTGCCAGCAAATCTTATGGCATTTAGACAAATATTTTGGCCAGGTTTTGGAACAATCACCTTGTGAGTGGAGGTAGATGGTTTGCCCTCAGTGCAGCCTATAGCTGGCTCTGACTGTTTGAGTTGTATAACCTCACCATAGAGAAAAATGAAGTATTAAGAGCTTTTTACACTTTTATTTCCTCATTTAGAGATGCTAGAGTTGTCAGTTATCTATGTAGAAAACTAAGGTACTTGTTTTATACTAACACTACCAATAGTAAGTATATTCTCTAAAATATTTGTCATCAGTATGTTAATGGACTTGTTTGTTGTCTCTCTCTTTGCAGAATCTGATACTTGGTATTGTCTTCATGTGGAATTTTTTTCTTTTAATTTCAATAGGAACCAAGTTGAATTTGATTGTTTCTTGCTGAACAATTATATAATGTATGACAACTTTATTTTCAGGGTATAATTTCAGAGAGGCTTGGGGCTATTGTTCATGGCATTAACTTGTTTATTTGCCTTACCTTCCCTGCAGCAGTGATCATCTACTTGCACCCCGTGCCATGTGAGTTAGGAAAGTTTTAAAGATATTTTATTACTTAGGCACCATTACCTAGCCAATTAATTGATGAAAAGAAAAAAGTTATGAATGAGACAAAATTAAAGTTTTCTTATGAAAGTAACTGGGAATTGTTACAACATTGAAGGAAATTTTGGCATTTCTCATTATGGAAATAGAGAGTGGATGTTGAAGAAAATCATATTTCTCACTGTGAAAATAGAAAAAAATTGGCTTCAGCAATATACCTGTTGTTACAGTATTGAAAATTTTCTAATTGTTACACTTTCTAGGTAATGGTGACAAAAAACTAAAGTTTAAATGACAGAAACAAATTCATTATTGTCAGTAAAAAGAGTTTGCATTAAATGATGAGTGTTCAACTATTCGATATTATATTCTTTTATGTATTTTGACCTTTTATATCCAAAAAAATTGATGTAACCATTTTTCATTAACGCGTCTCTTTAATTGCTTTGGTACCAATTACTGACAGTCAATTAGTGACATGTATCTAACTGGAGTTAGTTTGCTTTTCACTTAGTTTATTAGTGTAGCAATGATAACATCATGTATTGATAGATTACACTACTAATATATCAGTGATATGTTTTTCATTATTATCATTATCATTGTCAAGTTTTTATGTGTTCTTTGGTATGGTTTTTTATTTGGATAATAATGTAGATATTTCTTTTCTTTTTTTTTTTTTGTAATTTTTTGTTATGTAAATTGAAAAGTATTCATGAAGATTAGATCGCTACTTTTTAGAGGGTTGTTGATTTCGTCCAGGCTTGGTCTACTGCAGTCACTATATATTCTCTCTATGGTGTTTATTGAGTAATAATCGATTTAAAAATCACCATCAGCATAGAGTGAGTTGAGAGTGCTGACAGCTTCAGGTGTGAACACCTAAAGATAAAATCTAGTTCAAATGATCAAAAGTATTTGAATAGATTTAATATCTAATCTTCATGAATATTTTTGTAGAACTGCTTGCAGATCCAGTTAAATTGATTTATTTTCTCATTTATGTTATGTGTTGTAGTTTTCTCAGCAAACACTCTGGCCGCCTATACCTTGGTCTTTCTCAAGCTTATATCATACTGTCTAACAAACAAGTGGTGTCGAAAAGACAGAGAAGTACGAGCACAATCTAGATACCGTCTCCAGCGAGGGCGATCTGTCTCTTATCATGCTGCAGGTATTACTCGTGGTTAGAAGCTGATGTGCATACTTATAAGCATGCGCTAATAATCTCTTCCCTAATCATCAGTAGATAACCTATGCAACACATCGGTGTAAGCCTTTTAACCTAGCTTTCCAGCAATGGTTTTTGCTTTTTTTACTGCCCCTAGAATTTGCTTCCTTACTTCTAAGGTTGGTATCGCTGTCAAACTTTGGAAATCATCACCTGATTGTATCCTTACTTGCTTTCTAGGTTGCATTTTGCTTGATAGCTTTTTTTTCCATGGAGCTAAGAACTGATGATGTTATTGCTAGACTTGGGTACTGCTTTCTGCCATTTTTAAATTTCAGCCAAATGCTAGCTCACAGATCCCTTATGATGGTGATTACAGTCATTCATGAAAACCAATCATTAACAGACCTCTTATTTGTGATTTAGTTTTCAGTGCAAATACACTGGCCATATACACTGTAGTGTTTCTAAAGCTGATCTCATATTCAAATACAAATAAATGGTGTAGAGAGTCTGAAACAAACAACTCTATTCAGCCACGAACAAGATCACTTTCCCATTCAGATGAACAGTTGGGTAGGTATGAAGATTTATAAGATGGTTCTTGCAAGGAAATGCCTTTTTTCCCCTCTGTATTTCATACTTTTTATATTGTCTTTGCTTTACCATTGCTATTTGATTTTTCCAGTGATAAAACACATCCACAAAATTTTTTTAAATGCTCTTTTATCATAAACTTACATGACAAAAATAGCTATAATTAGATTGTTAATGGTTCCTTGAATTTTATATTACAGTTGGAGATAACCTTCTCCCATTCAATTACATTATTAAATAACTTGTTAGATATACATTTAGAATAATTATTCTTAAAAGAAGTAAGCACTTACAGTGTCAGATATTTGATAAATTAGAAGTCACATTTGGACCTGTCATGTTTTAAATTTTTGAATCAGGATCTTAAATTTATCTCATTCTCTACTTGCTGTAGTAAGGATGAAAATGTGAATGTATATTACCTTTTTTGTAGTGAGTTGAAACTTTAGTAAATGAAACATAATTCAATTTTTTTTCGTTTTCCCAGAACAAGTGGCCAATGGAAAACCAGAGACCACATTTGTGGTATATCCAAACAATTTGAATCAAGCAGGTAATTGGCAAAGAAATATTTGACTACATTATGACTCTTGTTTTAGTTCTTAAACAAACTTTTATTTTTAACTGATTTAGAAGTCTGTAGTATTAGACTATATGCGTTTCCCTTGAAAAGAAGAAAATGTTGAAATACAATATATTTATAGCAAGTAAGTGTTAAACAGGTGATGACTCTGAATGTGTCACATCTTTAAATTCTGCACTTTGTGATATCACTTTTGTTTTATTGTAAATTTATCCTTGTCTACCCATTTAAAGGCATATGTTTTTTCAATGTCAAGACATAGGCCACATTCAGAACAGTGGACTTAACAGTCTGAGGGTCAAATATGGCAGACCCACTTGAATACTTCCTGACGGGGAATCCATTCAGTGTCTTTTAGCAGATAAGATGGCAAGCTTTTTAGTGGGTCACCATATTTGACCTGCAGACTAGTTAGTCCACTGTTCGGAATGCAGCCATTCTTCAAAGATTTATTTGTTATAAATCTGTTTCAGATATATACTACTTCATGTTCGCACCAACTTTGTGTTATGAGCTCAACTTTCCCAGGTCAGCCAGGATTAGGAAAAGGTTTCTGCTTAAGAGAGGTTTGGAGATGGTACGCTATTTAATTATTTTGTTCATTAAATTGGCAATATATATCCTGGTGTGTCATGAGCTAGCAGTTGCATTATGAACCCCATTGGGCAGATAGCAATTGCCTGTCTGTAGTCACCATAGGTGTCTCCATTGTCAAACTTACAGGAATGATGCATAAGACTAAGACCCCATTCCCAGAGATTAGATCGATCCAAACTAGATCAACCTAACTATCTGGGGGTTCACGCTAAATAGCTGTCAGCCGAGTGGGCACGAAAGTTAATTACCCCCTTACAGCTTGTAGTAGGCGGGACGGACATTTAAGCCGGATTATCTGACAGTAATCTAGTGAGACTCCCCACGGGGATATATCGATCTAAATGTCTGGGAATACGCCCTAAAATACTGCTCATTATTATGTTCTAAGACCATTCTAGTTGGACTATTTAAATTTCGTTTTTTTCTCAATAACTGGCATTTTTCAATTGTAATTTTAAATTCTCATGGGTTGAAGCCCTGTGCCAGATGGATTTTTGTATGTCCACAGTAATTGAAAAACAGTATAAATGGTAGTGATCATATGCTACTAAGCATATTGCGTAAAACTGAGAAAAACATTTTTTTGCGCTTTCATTATTAACTGGTTAACGTTCATCACTTAAAGACAGTTTTAAATTAATTGGTTCTATCTGTTTTGTTAGTTATGCATCTATACCTTTGTCAGCTTTGTTGTATTGTTATCTTATGTCTTCAGTTTTATTATTTATTATTCTTGATAAATTACATGTTGAAGTGGTAGAAATGGAAGTGAACAGATTTTTAACTTAAATCATTACAAATTGTGCTAGCACATGTTTAGGGTGTACCCTGTAATGATGATACTTCATAACAGTTTTCATTTTAAGGATAAATATGCCCTTTGAGATTTTAGGCAGCAAATCAGGTGCTTTTTTTTTTAATTTAAAATTGCACCTGTTAGTCTTTCTCATGACATGTAAAATTTGCTCTTCAAAGTAGCTGTCTGACTTAAACATAATATTTGCAGGAAGTTACTCGCTGCTTTACTTTTACTTTTCAGTTATTCTTAGTCCAGATTATGGGAGGGCTGGTACAGCAGGTAATTTCTTTATGAAAGTTTATTATCAACATTTGATGTTGTCTAAGTTTATTGTGACAGGATTGTGAAATATAAGATGAAAAATTATAATATATTTTTATTTATATTAATTTATTGTTATTGTACCACCAGCGTTAGCGCTGGCGGTACACATGGTTTTAGTCCCGTCCGGTCCGTTCCGCCGGCTCCTGCGGCTCCGCCGGCTCCGTGGCCATGTTACCGTTACCGCTTCTCCTCCTAGACGGTAAGGGCCCCCATACCCATCTCTTGGATTTAGGTCACCTATAATCTCAACTCGTTCCACGTAAAATTTGGGCTTTGTCGGTATTGGGGTCTAGGTGTGGCACTCATTGCAATGCACCCTTGTCCAAAAATGGCAAAATTAAATGCTAATTATCTACCCTACATAAGGAATTATGGGAAAAATTTCTACAGACGGCTTTCCAAAAGTCATATGTGTAGATTTCAAATATGCCCTTGGATTTGACCTTTGACCTTTATTTCAAGGTCAAACGGGCAAAAATTTTCAAAAAAATGAATTTTTTTTACGAAAATAAATTTATTTGCGCTGTTATTCAGACACCACACAGACTTAACCAATAATATTATTGGAAAATGTTACCCTTCAGGTCATCTTTCATCTGTGTGAATTTGGGGTCAATCGGTGCATTTTCACGGGTGTAGCGGCCATAAGATACCGAAACTGAAAACTGTCTCTAATTCGGGAACCGTTAATGCTAGAGACCCATTCTTTTTTGCATTTTGTAGAGCATGTAAAGCCCAACACTGGAAGTGGTCTCCTTTTTTTGTATTCCATACGGTTTTCGAGTTACGCTGTATCAAAAAGTACATATTGGTGGTGAAAGCAAAATGTGCAGTACGGTAATGGATAATAAATTTTGAACTCTGGAAAAATAAAACATAAGGCTTGGCAAAGCAGACAACTTGTGGTCAAAAATGACATTATTTCATCAAATTTGAACTTCTGGAACTTCAGAGCACCTCCCATTTCAAGAATTTTGACCAAAATGACCTTTTTTTTATTTTAATTAATTTTTTCTGTAGGAAATTTATGGCACATTAAAGTAACTCTGAAATTATAACATTTAGTCCCTTATATCTCCAAAACTGGCAGAGATAGGTCCATAGTTACTATTGAAGTTGAATAGGAAGTCATATACTGGCAATCTTACTGTGACCTTGAAATTGACCTTTGACCTACTTTTCACCATAAATTGAACTTTGCAAATTTTGCTTCCCTTTTATCTCCAAAACTGGCAGAGATAGGTCCATAGTTACTATTGAAGATGAATATGAAGTCATATACTGGCAATCTAAATGTGACCTTGAAATTGACCTTTGACCTACTTTTCACCATGAACTGAACTTTGGAAAGTTTGCTTCCCTTTTATCTCCAAAACTAGCAGAGATAGGTCCATAGTTACTATTGAAGTTGAATAGGAAGTCATATACTGGCAATCTAAATGTGACCTTAAAATTGACCTTTGACCTACTTTTCACCATGAACTGAACTCTGCTAATTTCTTTCTCTTTTAACTCCAAACCTGGCAGAGATAGGTCCATAGTTACTATTGAAGTTGAATAGGAAGTCATATATTGGCAATCTAAATGTGACCTTGAAATTGACCTTTGACCTACTTTTTATCATGAATTGAACTTTGCAAATTTTGGTTCCCTTTTATCTCCAAAACTGGCAGAGATAGGTCCATAGTTACTATTGAACTTGAATAGGAAGTCATATAATGGCAATCTTAATGTGACCTTGAAATTGACCTTTGACCTACTTTTCATCATGAGCTGAACTTTGCAAATTTTGCTTCTCTTTTATCTCCAAAGTTACGCTGTATCAAAAAGTACATTTTGGTGGTTAAAGCAAAATGTGCAGTACGGTAATGGATAATAAATTTTGAACTCCGGAAAAATAAAACATAAGGCTTGGCAAAGCAGGCAACTTGTGGTCGAAAATGACATTATTTCATCAAATTTGAACATCTGGAACTTCAGAGCACCTCCCATTTCAAGAATTTTGACCAAAATGACCTTTTTTTTTATTTTAATTAATTTTTTCCGTAGGAAATTTATGGCACATTATGGTAACTCCAAAATTATAACATTTAGTCCCTTATATCTCCAAAACTGGCAGAGATAAGTCCATAGTTACTATTGAAGTTGAATAGGAAGTCATGTACTGGCAATCTTACTGTGACCTTGAAATTGACCTTTGACCTACTTTTCACCATGAACTGAACTTTGCAAATTTTGCCTCCCTTTTATCTCCAAAACTGGCAGAGATAGGTCCATAGTTTCTATTGAACTTGAATATGAAGTCATATACTGGCAATTTAAATGTGACCTTGAAATTGACCTTTGACCTACTTTTCACCATGAACTAAACTTTGCAAATTTTGCTTCCCTTTTATCTCCAAAAGTAGCAGAGATAGGTCCATAGTTACTATTGAACTTGAATAGGAAGTCATATACTGGCAATCTAAGTGTGACCTTGAAATTGACCTTTGACCTACTTTTCACCATGAACTGAACTCTGCTAATTTCTTTCTCTTTTAACTCCAAACCTGGCAGAGATAGGTCCATAGTTACTATTGAAGTTGAATAGGAAGTCATATACTGGCAATTTACTGTGACCTTGAAATTGACCTTTGACCTACCTTACGATGAACTTAACTTTGATTGTACCATTTTAAGTTATATATATTTTTTGCGTATTTTGAAAATTCTTGTTGATTGCATTTTTATAGCTTGTCAAGCATAAAACTGGTGGCTGTGTCCCTTATTTTGTGTATGTGGGGGTCTATACAAATGCGCTTGCTCCAGCTGGTGGTACAATATTCGGAGGCGGTATCGCCTCTCTGATCCTCTAGTTCTGAATATGATTTTCAGATTTGAGCATTAGTTAATATGCAGTATTACAGTTATGTTATGGATTTTTTTTCAACATTACACATATGTGATCATCTTCATACATTTTTTCAGTGGATGATACCCACAGTGAGAAATTCCATGCAGCCTTTCCACCACTCTAAGTGGTCCAGAATACTGGAGAGACTGCTGAAATTAGCAGTAAGTGTTAGGATGCAATATAGTTATTGTTTTATTTTCTAATTGTACATATGAAAGGTATTTCCTATATAAACAATTAAAGAAAAAAAAAAGATGAAACTTTAATTATGTCTTTTTTTATGACTTTTTAAAAAAAATCTTAAGGTATTGCCCTTTATGTGCCACACTGTTTATTCATTACATGAGTTCATTCATTACAAGCAAGGAACTGTTTGGCTAACACAGTGTAACTGCATGGAAATGCCTTCTTTACTACTTGGAAGTGATGGTTTTTTGTAGACTTCTTATTTTCATTTGCTGTGCTCCTAAAAGTTCTGTTTTGCTTTAAATCATTTCCTCAATACTTAACAACAAATTTTTTCACTTATCTTAAAGACTTCCTTTAAGGCTGCAGGCTTGTATGAAAAGTTCTTGGTCCAGATTAATTTGTATTTGTCATATGTTACTTAATAATTGGAATGATTGGAAACCTGCTTCCAAGTCATTTCTTATATTTAGAAATTATTGTCGTTATTCAGACAAACCTTGAAGTCATACCAATATTAGGTTTTGTTTGACCAGCAGAGATACTGCTGATCAATTACCCGAACACTGCTTTTAAAAGGGAAAAATCTATTTTATTTTTACATGTCAAAAATGCATTTTGCATTGGTCAAAATTTTGAAATTATACTGTTAAATTTAGCTTGGCATTGGGATTAAGGAAGAGTTTAATACCTTAAGACTGTGGTAAAAAAAAATCAGAAAAATGTATTGTAGTCTCATTGTGGGAGAATTTTCCCAAAACCATAGTCTGAAATTCATTAAGTCTTAGGTGGTCATATTTTGGGGAAATTTTTCTGAAAATAAGACAGTCATGGCCACTGACATTTTGGGGGAAATCCTGAAGACTGGGATCTAAAATTCAGAAAATCTTGAGTAGTCATATTTTGGGGGGATTCCCCAGAACTCTTTATCTCAGTATTAAATAGAAATCAACTCACTCTCTTGGGAAAGTTCTCTAAAGCTACAGTCTTAAATTTGAAAAGTATTAAGTAGTTACATGTTGGAGAAAATTCATCAAATCTACGGCCTGGAATAACATAAGACAATCATGCTTGGGCAATTTCCCCAAACCTTCTGTCAAAAATTCTGAAAATGTTTAATGACTGTAGTTACTTCTAAAGACCCCCCCCCTTTTTTTGTGCTGGGAAAAGGTCCACTCTAAATAAAATAAGGCTTCTTGACAAAAGGTCTACATTTTCAGAAAAAGAACCCCCCTTTTTGCAACTGCTGGCTACAGGCCTGCACGTGGTTAACAACTATGACACAGTAAGTAAAATATTAGAAGCTATCTCATATTGAGAATACATAAAACATTTGAACTTAATTTTGAGAAATGAAAGAAAAAAAAACTCTGTATTGTTCAAGATAGAGCAAAATTACAAATCCTATTAACAAGACTTAGAATCATCAGTCACAGATTGCCTGGACAAAGAAAACCAACACCAGTTAAAAACAAAAATTTTGTCGGGGGTAAATTTATTTCAGTTATAATACATATTCATGCTATAAAACTATTCTTATACCATAATTTGGAAATTTATTTAAAATGTAATTGGTCTGAAATTTCTATAATATCTGTATTGTGTTTGGGGAATTTTCCCTAAATTGTTATCTGGTAATGATTTTTTCATTTTGAGGAAATATCCCAAAATGTGACTGCTGAAAGTTTTCAGATTTAAGACATTCTGTTTGGGGAATTTTCCTCAAATGTCAACACACCACTGATTTTAAGGCATAAATTTTGAGAAAATTTCCCCAAAATGTATGTTGTAGGGAATTCTGATTTTGAAACCGAAATATTGGTGAATTTTCTCCAATATATCAGTTGGTCACGATTTTTATTATCATCATTGTCTTATGGAAGTGTAGGAGAGCATATCCAACACACACACACACACACACACACACACACACACACTAGTATATATATATTGGTAAAACAGTGTTCATATTTTTCAGATTCCAAACCACCTGATCTGGCTGATGTTCTTCTACTGGTTTTTCCACTCCTGTCTTAATGTGGTGGCAGAACTACTGAGATTTGGTGACAGGGAATTTTATAGGGATTGGTGGTAAGATCACATTCAGCTGACAGTGACAAGAATTTTTTCAATAAGGCCACACTTTTTTATTTTTATGGATGACATCCTCTGGGTACCCCAAAATCGGTGCGAGAGGGCGAAAAAAAAAAAAAAAAACTGTCCAAAAAAAAAAAAAAAAAAAAAATACTGCTTAAGTAAAGGAATGCTGTCAGTACACAGCTGGAAACAAATTTTACCACAGAAACACGTATCAAACTAACAATATATCTTTATCCATACTCTCAAAATATTAAAGCATTGTGAATACTTCGTAGAAATGTAAAAAAAAAAAAAAAAGTCATGATTAGATATAGCCTACTTCATATTACCAAATCTATTTAAAGACAGTCTCAGCGCGTTAAACCCTTAAAATAGCACGAAAATGAATTTTCCTGGAAAACTCACCAATTTCCCCATAATGACCAAGGTATATCCTATCCAAAACCGTTCAGAAAATAAAGCTACCTAATACCGTTTTTAAGTTCCATTAAATAATAAAAGACGACTCGTCTTAAATACTCAGCTACCACCTCACAGTACGGCTTCAGAACGCGCAATTTCTCGCTAAGTCTCGCGGTTTACTATGAATGAAGTACTACGGCTGAGACCCGGATGTTACTATTTGGCGCCAAAACAGCAAACATGGCTCAGACGCGCGTCAAGTCTGAACAGGAGAGCGACAAAAGGGGGCAAAAGAAAATAGCCACTCCAGTTCGAAAGATACGAAAGAAAATTAGAGACAGACGAAGAAGCACTCAGACTGTGTATGTTGGGAGGGAGGTGGGGCGGTGGAGGACACTTAAAGCTGAGTTAGGACTCACATACGAGGCAATGGCGAAACTACTCCTCGACACGTGAGTATGCGCTTCACAGGTCTCAAGTGTGTCTGATTATCATATTATCCTGTTCACAATAAATGACAATATTTGTGCTCATACAAAGTTGGTTACGTGTATAAGAGTGTTTTGGGCTTTACGTTTTCTGTTTTTGATCGGTACATGTACCGAAAAGATGGACAGGCGGCACTTACATGTCTGACAAGTTTCGCTGTGTAGTCGTGACGTCTATCTCATTCTGACTGAAGCCTGCTGTGATTGGTCGTAAACGTGGGAAAATCGAGGTCGTGACCTTGAGCCGGAAGTACTTCTGGCTGTGCTCCGAAATCATGATAAATAGTTTTCGTTTTCTAATTCTTTATTCTAGTTGTCTTAACAGGACTTTTGTGACCCAGACTTATTCATATAATAATAAACAATCTCCCAAAACACAAATCTGATCAAAGTTTTACATAGAACCTGCTTCTATACATTAATCTAACCCACTGAGTTGTCCTTTAAGGTTATTTCATGCATTTAGTTGGTATAGCTATCAATAAAACAAATATCAATCAAACAGCTTGTCTTTATTTGTATTCTCATAATATTAAAGCATTTTGAACACTTCACAGAAATATTTAAAAAATGATGCAAAGATATGCTTAATACTACCAAATCTATTAAAGGTCATTTCGGACGATGCCATTTTGTCTACTTCGACTCACACGAAGCAGCCAAACTGTCAGGTGGCCTGTCCGACCTTCAGCCCACCAAATACCTCAACGCCCTTGTCGACCCTTTTTTCAATACAGAAAACCTGGTATTAATGTGCTGCTTTGTACAGAATGTCACAGAAATTTTTCCGGCGATAATCGCTGGCCGCCGCCAGCCTTTCGCACAACTGTAAAAATGTGATATCTCCATGCCCAATATCAATGGCATACCAATCCAAAATGACGGCGCCCGTTCTCTTTGTCTTTTATTGTTGTGTAATTTGAAAGTAATCCTAGAGATGAATTTGACGGCAAAGCGGCCACATTTCCACGTGGCGATAATAGGCATGCGCAGAAAGCTCATTTACCGACTTCGTTGGGGGCTTGGGGGGGATTTTTTTTTTTTTTTTCTTTTGAGAACGGGCGAAAATCGGTGCGCGCGCAGGATGTCATCCATAAAAATAAAAAAGTGTGGCCTAATACACTAATATTTAGCTACAAGGCTCCCCTGTACTTATTGAATGTTGACGGATTTTTTTCAGGTTGCAATCATGATAGGTGTATCTGTAATATAATTTTTTTTTGTAAGTTCTTTGGCACTCCCTCTACCCAGTTTATTAACTTCACTGATTTTACTCTGGTCAGATTTGGTCTATACATTTTTATGCTTACTTTTTACAGGAATTCAGAAAGTGTGAATGAATTTTGGAAGAACTGGAATGTCCCAGTGCATCGGTGGGCCACAAGGTGGTGACTTAACTCCATTATTTTTTTCAAATCAATTCACAATTTAATGAAAACTACAACAACTTGACTGACAAAATGAAAAAAAAAAAAAAAACATTTTCAATAATATAAATACTTAAACATTATTTTATTATATTAATAAACTTTTTATGTACAGACACAGATGTGTCTGTACATATAGCCGTCATCTGCGTCTGTCGTCACCGTCGCTGTCGCCGTGCACTTTTACCGATAACACGATAAGTGGAAAACTGTTTTTTCTTTTGGCTTGAAACTTACAGAACTGAAGAATATTCGTAATACGCAGGTCAAGTTCGAAAATCAGCATGATCGGGTCACTAATAGGGAATTTATGCTGTTTTTTCACTTTTTTCAGCATATATGCAGCACCGATAACACGATAAGTGGAAAACCATTTTACCTTTTGGCTTGAAACTCACAGAACTGATGAATATTCATAATACGCAGGTCAAGTTCGAAAATCAGCATGATCGGGTCACTTATAGGGAATTTATGCTGTTTTTTCACTTTTTTCAGCATATATGCAGCACCGATAACACGATAAGTGGAAAACAATTTTACCTTTTGGCTTGAAACTTACAGAACTGATGTATATTCATAATACGCAGGTCAAGTTCGAAAATCGGCATGATTGGGTCATTTTTAGGGAAGTTATGCTGTTTTTCACTTTTTTCAGCATGTATGCAACACCTTTGTGCTATATGATGGTACTGTATGGATGTCAGTCTATAAAATTGTCCCTTGGGTGATCACTAATTAAATTAAGGTCTATAAAGTCACTTGCCTACTCATTAATTTTCAATTGGCCATTAAATGAGATTACATAAAAGACTCCTTGAGATTTCCCTGTAAAGTCCCATAGGTTTAGCTCTCTTAACTGTGTCACAAAATTAGGATTTGGTGATAATTGTGCAGATAAATGGTGTTTAACATTGCAAATAAATTTACAACAAAAAGAATGTGTTATGCCAACATGCTATAGATGAATAACAGTGCTTTATTTTTCTCAAACTTGGTGGGGTTATTAATATCAAGTTAATACAGCTACTAGTAGATTAAAAGTTTGAATAGCAGCTTTATTGGAATTTTTTACGTTTTATTTAAAATTTTTTCAAATTATTTTTTAAACACTAGTATCTTCAAGATGTGATTTTTTACTCCCATCCACCAGAAGTGCTGTGCATTTTCTGTATTTTTGTATATAATTGTTATTTCTTCAGATTTAATTCTTAGGCATGTTAACAGTCTCATTATGGAACTAATAAGATATGTAAAAGTGTTGTTTTGACATTTTCTGCTTCTTAACAATATTGTTAGTTGATTATATAAAAATGATGGTAAACCTGTTATAATATTGTGCATTGTGTAATAAAGTATCATAAATGGAAAGGAACTCATCATTGCAGTTTGTCAGATTTAATCATTCACTATGTTCAGCATCTGCAAATGGAGCAAATTGGACATTGAAAATTGTTCTATTGATATTTTTCCTATGTCAACAATTTTCCTAGTTGAACATTTAAAAATGACAGTTTATTGATCATTTTGTTTTAAAAAAGGTGTTGAAAATGGAAAGAAAATCATTTCAGTACAGTTATCTCTTGTTTACATTTTGGCATTTTGAAAGTGTGACTCTGAACTTCCAAGGCCTTGAAGACCTTCCCAAATCACATTTTCTGAATATTCATGATACTTTTATTTTTTTATAAAAAATTTGATGGTCATTATGCTGTTAAGTATTGAGTTTTATTGCATGAAAGTTGAAGAAAACCCTATTTTGGACACTGCTGCCAGGATAGCGATTAAGGGAAAACCATGTTACTTACGATACTGAAGTTACTGGAAGTTTCATAAGACAGAAGTGCAGCTTGTGTTTGAAAACCAGTGTGATTGTTTTCTGTTTTGGAAGCAATGCAGTTTTATAGAGTGCTATACTGGCATTTTCAAGTTGTGACTTATCACTCCCATCTGCCAGGAGCCCTGTACTCTTACTTTGTAACATTTTCTGTATTTTGTTAAGTTACAAGAATGATTCTTAGGATTGACATACAGCAAAAAAAAAAAAAATTAATAATAATATTAATATATATATATATATATATATATATATATATATATATATATATATATATATATATATATTTTAATGAGTTTAAGCAATTTTTTTTTTGTGTGTAATTTTCACTGTACCTCATTCTGGCATTTCGAAAGTTTAACTCTTCTCAGCCTGACACCTTAGGGACTATTTCCAGACCCTATCACGCTAACTGTGGATCGATCTATCTCCATGGGAATTCTCGCTAAATTGCAATCAATGTAAGTGGCTTAGTTGTCTGTCACGCCTACTGAAACTGGCATGCCAGAATCCTGAGACTCAAACTGAAAGCAATTTAGTGAGAAACCCCTTGGAGTTGGATTGATCCTGTTAGATTGATCTAGGTATGGGAACTTAGTCTAATGCTTGATACACATTTTACTTTCATCCTAATCCAATGTTATGCAGAATAAGAATTTGATGTTGGCTATGCAGTTACAGTAAGCATAATACATTAGTTCATCAGAATTGACAGTATCCTATTTCCTGCGTTTTTATTTTCTGGTTTT
Organism: Lingula anatina; assembly: GCF_051362555.1. Lineage (NCBI taxonomy): Eukaryota > Metazoa > Brachiopoda > Lingulata > Lingulida > Lingulidae > Lingula > Lingula anatina. The sequence continues at coordinate 15,912,492 of NC_141770.1, forward strand.
TGTCTGTACATTTGACAGCTTTGCTGCCTTGTTTATGTTACAATTAAGATATGTTATTTTGAAGAGAATCATGTTCAATTTTGAGAGATATATTTTGAAATATATTCTCAATGGAATCTTTTCCCTTGCAGACATCTGTACAAACCCATGGTCAGCAGGGGCTTCAACAAACTTTACGCTTCAATTGTTGTGTTTCTTGTGTCAGCATTTTTCCATGAGGTAAGCAAAGGCGCGTACATATGAAAACATCAGAATTTATTTGGATTGCACATGACAAGTCTCTGTACATCTAAAATGCATGATTAATGATACACCTTTCAATTTGAGCTAGACCAGTTTGAAAGCAATGTTTGAAGAGCAGAAACCAATAAGTAAATTTTTTTACATCAGAATGAATCCATCTTAAAGATAACCCATGCTTATTGGTTTTGAATTGTAAGTTATAATAATTGTTCTCATTGCAGTATATGGATATAGACTATGTATATATTTCTAATGTGTTTATTGTCTTGACCTCCAGTACTTGGTCAGTGTGCCCCTGAAGATGTTCCGTGTCTGGGCTTTTATGGCTATGGCTGGACAGGTAAAGACAATGGGCAGAGCACAGAACTAGGAACATATTTTTAACAGCAGTATTTTATTAATTTTTAACATTAACAAAAAAAAAAAAAAAAAAAAAAAAAAAAACACTTACACTTGAAATGATTAGACAAAATCTTTAATGACAATGACCCTTTTAAATATAATAGTTTCTCTGTTCACTATTATCCATTAAATGTAATTTATCATTTCCAGATTCCATTTGCACTTTTTGTCTCCAAGTTCTTACATGGCCAGTATGGCAACATGGCGGTGTGGGTATCCCTCATCATTGGACAGCCACTGGCCATTCTCATGTACTTCCACGACTACTTTGTGATGCGGAACACGGACATCCCTGGAGTCACCAATCCTATTACACAGTAGTGGCTACCTCAACACTTGCCCTTGCAGACTTAAGAGATTAAGATTGAAGAATTGCATTAGGGGTGGTAAAATATTTAATAGTATTATTAGAAAGGACAGAAGTTAACAATAAAAAAACTATTTTTAGGAGAATGGATTATGGAAAAGTGATTAATTGTTTAATGTACCATTGGTTTGGGGGAAAATGAACAGTACTGATTAAAATGGTTTACATGTAGGAAGGAATTGAAAAGATTTAAGTTTGTTCTGACACATTTTGATCACTGAAATAGCCCAGGTAATGGTTGTAAGGGTTTTTAAAAGATTATATTTCTGTGGAAAGCTATTAAGACAAATGTCTGTATTAAGAAAGGGTGCACCTGTACTAAATTGTATAAAAAAACTAGATTTTACTGTGAAATTAAATTGTTAATTAAATGATTATATTATTACATGACATAGATTGTTTGCTCATTTATCATTGCACATATATATTGTTGCAATTGACTGAAACGTGAGAACTGTCTTTAAAAAGAATAATGGGGTTTGTTTTTCTGAACAAATGCATACATGTTTGATAAATGATATATTGGGGATGGGAGGGGGAATCCATAAGAAAGGTCAGCACTCGTAGCTTCATGGCAACAAATGGTAACCAATTTTTAAAGATTGTTTTTATCAAAAATGATGTACAAAAGGTATTTATTATGGACAGACACAATGTGACTGAACATATAGCCATCGCCTGCATTTGTTTTTGCTGTTGGCTTGGCCTTGGACTTTCTTCAATTTTTGCTTGAAAACACTGCTAGTTATTCTTTAACTTAAAGGAAGGAATGATTGATAGGACAATATACAGCTCATGATAAGTTTGAATGCCAGCCTGATTTTACTATTATGATTTCTTTTCTTTGTTTTTTTTTTTGTGTTGTTTTCCTTCTTTTTTTCTTGTTTTTATGTGGCTTTGAATTTTCATGGGTCTGAAACCCTGTGCTGGTAATATTTTCTGAAAGTCTGCTGTAACAGAAGCAATAATTTCACATTTGTTGTGATTGTGCTCGTAAGAATTAAGTAATATTTCATCAAAGTTGTTGAAGACGTGTTTTGTGAACAACCATTGCTTTAAAAATTGGTTGTTCATATTAAGTCTGTTTCAGTGACATTGCTTCTAAGAGCTGCCTCATTTTTGTGTCTGTCAATTTGACGGCAATGCTGCCTCTTTATTTGTATGTATATTTGTATGTATGATTAAAATTTATAAGAAATGCTTACAAGTATCATGTTTAGGGATAAACTACTTTAGATCCATGTGTATCCTAAAGTTTTCAATTTAAAGATGTTAAATAATGATAAAAAGTGTTTATTTGCTGTAGCAAAGTATGTCATTTTAATGCTATAATATAGATAATGGTTATAATGTTTAAATTAACTACAACCATGAAATGTTTTGTATATTTAGTTTAAATCCGTAATGATATTTTCAATCATGCACAATATTTAGTAGTAAGATGAAATTTTTTTGTAATAGACTGTCTTGTATTGGATATGGTGTTATGTTCAGTGTGATTTTCTGTCTTATTATGCTTCCAATACAATTAATGTTTCTACTTCATGTATGTTCAATTGAATCTAAAAGCAGTATTTTATCAGCTCAGTCAACTGTTGTGAGTTTACAGCAGATCAGTAAAGAATTGTGGTAGCAGCCAGCAAAGTTGTACATCTTAAGATTAGTGAACAACGGTTTTGTGGATTATAGTATGACAGATTTGTTACCTGCCCGTATATGTAGGGCATGAATCAGTTCTAGAGAACATCCTATTAATAGCTCATATTCTAAATTTCATCTGTCTAGAATTCAGCCAACTAAAACATAACTTGGATTCTAGCCTAATAAATCTTTTTTTTCCAAGTAATGAAGTGTTTTTGAGATTTGCTCATCTTTCACAAACTTGCATTTTTCAGGTTAAATCTTCTGGATGTCAAGAGTCATGTATGGTGCAAAACTGGAAATTGGTAATGACTATGCTATAACAACCTATTTAATATTGCATCAAAAAAAAAAAAAATTTGTGCTATGACATCATTGAGTCAATGGTTGACCTTTATTCATCCTTTATATGTCTGCCCATTTGGAAGCTTTGATGTCTTGTCAAAGAATTGCTAAGAAAACATTTCTGTAGGTAATATACCTAACTGATTAATTTTATGAGAGCAAGCTGCCCTGAAAAAATAATAATCATTCATATGATGAAAAGGTGATGTTAGTATTAGACCTGTAAGATAAGTACAGTAACAGTGTACTTGCAGGCAAATTTATAAAAGTGCTGTGAAATTTTGAAGCTTGCTTTAGCTTCGGAAAATGTGGAAATGTTAATGTTAAAAAGGATAGAATTATAAGTCTGTTAAAATAATAGACAAATTTTTCACTTGCATTGAGCATAGCAAAGATTTTGTTGTAAGTGCATCGCTTTGTGAGATTGTGTGCATGATTAGAAGATTATTATAAGTTAGTTATGTGGTTGGTTGATTGCTACCACAGCGAACTGTGGGAACTAGTGATCTGTTCTTGTAAAAGAATTATATGCCAGTGATGCGAAATAAATATCACTTTTAATACAAATGCTCTTTACGTATATGATTTAGAAATATGAATTCAAAATCCTAGGTCTGCATTTACTAATTTACCTTGGAAAGAGAAGCAACTGCCAGGACTCCTGATCTTATAGATGTTTACCTTATTATGTACAGACACTGTCTGTATATTTTCTAATTGGTCTGTCTGTTCGTGTCGTCGCCGTTACTGTCACTGTCCGACATATGATGTTTGCTTCATAACTTCCAAACTGTATTTTTGTTTTACGTTATATTTACTGAGTGGCTTTGTTTGGTAAAGAGGCAGATTGCTTTTGAAAATCGGCATGATCGGTTTGCATTTAGGATCATTGTTCCACCAAAATATTCGCATTCTGTTTTTAACCTGAAAGTAAGTATGCAGTGATCTAAGCAGAGAGAAGTGCATCTTACATATATCTATATTATTACTTAATCTTGAAGTTAGCTGATCCAGCTTGTTTGAGTTAAGCCACTTCCAAAACCCTAAAACAAGCTGTCAATTGGCAGTCTGGCTATGTTTATGTAGATTGATGCATGATATTCGTCCAGACTGTTCAATAAAGACCTTAGTTTTTTTGTTTTTTTTTTATGTCACAGAAAAATATCCAATTACTGAAAACATTCAAATAAATTGTGCATGTAATTCAAAAATTTATTTGCTAAAATTATCTTGGCTATTTGGCAGAGAAGGAATGGTACTTTACAGCACTCATTAATCATACTCATCAATTATTAAAGCAGAAATTTACAAAATATTGTCCCACAAATGACAAAAAATAGATTACTAGAACAATTAATTATATAATTAAAGAATAAGCATACATATATGTTTATTTCCAGTTTGCCGAATGCTTGTCTGCCTAATGCTTGTTCTATCCTTACAGAAAATTAGGCAGATCAATTTTTTGTATATTTGTTTAGTTCTGTGCCTTTATTCTCTCGTGGTATGTGCATTATATTCATTCAGTGTTAAAATAAAGTCGTTTCTGCAATCGTGATAAATGGTCATCTAATGCCTAGTATATACATGATGGTCTAGCTAACATTGCTTTTACAGGGTAGTGTCTATAGAAGTCTGGAACTAGACACATACATATACATATATTGATTTTGATTTTATTCAATTTCTTCCCCCCCCCAAAAAAAAAAAAAAAAAAACAAACAAACAAACACACACACACACACACACACACACACACACACACACACTATAAATTTGTGCTATGCAGTCAAGTCCACACACAGCACATGCATCTATGTAAGGTAAACATAACCTATTCATACAGGTGGAATGTTGCTCTAGCTTATTTGCCCATAAAAATTCAGTACTCTTACTATGCTGGCAAATGTGGTTACTATGTGGTCTGTGATAGTGGTGCTTACATGTTCACATTTAACTGTAAAATCAGTAGTCCTTATGAAGTAAGGAGGTAAACATTTTAAAGCATCACTGACCCACCTAAATTTTAAGCAACTCAGTTTTTAAATTACACTATTGTTGCAGTAACAAGTACTATAAATTTAAAAATTGAGATCTTTAGCATGAAGAGGTGAGAGTCAAGTCAAATTTAACAATATGGCAGGATATAAAGAAGTGAGTTAAAAAAACAAAACATTAGACAGATGGATATAAAATTTTTCTGTTGGGCATATTCCAAACAACTTATTTCACCAGCTTGTAAATTCATTAGCAGAAGTAAGGCAATCAGCTGTATGACATGTGTTAGCTATACAAGAAGTAGATATGACTGGGGATTATTTGGTTGTGCAAAAAGGTAGTCAAGATTCACTGTGTTGATAAAAGTGACACATAAAATAGTTGATAATTTTACAAATAATGCTGTTTGGGAAAACAAAGTGGCAGGGACTGAAGTTTCAAAATGCTGACAGCAAGTGAAATTAAACACTGATCATTATCTATCATATTGCTAGCTCTATAATTAAAATCAATTTACCTAAAATACTTAATCTGATACATTATTATGACAAAACAACATCAGTGATAATGCAACTGCATTACACAGTTTACAGATGTACACAGTTTGAATTAAGACATTTGGAGAGATAATTACAGCTTTCGTGTTTTTCACATTTGCTATCCTAGATTCTGTCCCCATTTGAAATTAAATAAATGGATGGATTCAGTTCTGTTTGTACACTTGCTTACATTAAAATGATACATGTAGAAATAATTTTTTTTATAAATCTCAATGTGTGTGTGTGTGTGTGTGTGTGTGTGTGGGTGTGGGTGGATGGATGGATGGATGGATGCATACATATGAATGGTGGTTTCATAAATGTAACCAGTGTCATATTAATAAATCATTCTATCTGTCATCACATTGGTAATCCATAAACAAGTGCAATTACTAACTAAAGGTTTCATTAACACCCCCTCCACCCCCCCCCAAAAAAAAAAATAGACCAAAAGGAAAAAAGTACTATAGCGTATTTAAAAAGGAAAGCTGTTGTTACATGTATCTGCAAGCAATTTTCACTATTTGTTTGATAAGTCTCTTTTACCAAGCTGACTGACCTAGCTAGTTAATGCTCTGAATTTCCTGCCAAAATTATAGTACTGCTAGGGTATTCCATCTTGGCTTTGTCTGGTGAACTCAGACTTCAAGTGTAAATTAAGTGTGTGTGAATACATATGTTGCATGCTCAGTCCAATTTCAGGATTTTAAATCTACCTGTTTTACATATAGTCCAGATGGCAGCTTGTTTACCTGTAGGTAAAATTCGAAAACAACTTAGTATTGATATTAAAAAAAGATCTTTATGTAGTTACATGAATATTGTTGAAGTGGGACAGAAAACTGCATGTGTATAGTTTTGTGTGTGTGTGTGTGGGGGGGGGGGGGGGGGGGCTTGAAGTGACTAAAATATGAACAATATTAAAAAGGGACTGAGAGGGACTGACATCAGGACCACAAAGCGACACTATAGTGCAAACCTCAGTGGAGATATGGGGGTCTGATGGGGAAATTGATCGCAATTTGTTAACACATGACATAAATAATTTATGATTTCAAGATAACTTGTTTACAAAGAGGAAAATTATTCCAACTGCTTCTGTAAATAAAAGCAAATATGGAATTTGGGGGGGGGGGGGGCAACCTTTTGATGACACAAGAAGTGAAAACACTACAAGTGGAAAACGTTTCTGAATTTCCCCCACCGAATGCACATGATATGATGCATAATACACTATAAAAAATTAAAAATAAAGAAAAAACTTCCATATTTCTACCAAAGTTATGACATGAAAGTGGTGTTTTGCCCGATTTATCTTGAAGATTTTTGTTGTGATATTTACAAACTTTACTTTTTTATGTTTTATAGAAAAACACTGTGTCTAAACAGTCATTACCTAAACCTAAATCCATTATTTTTGCTATTGTCATGCACTCTCTCCCCTCTTTCACACACACACACACACACACACACACTCGGAGTGGTGTGTCAGTTATTGTAATAGTTGTGAAATTAACAAGAATGACTAAAATACAGCTCTAGCTTGAAAACCACTCTGGAACTTGCAGTTAAGCATGAAAATAAAATTGCACAGACATTGACATGTCCCGTTTTGTTGGCTATATGGCAGTCATATTGAACATTTTTGTTCAGTCTTTTATGTAGTTTGAGAAACATTCTGAGAATTTTGTCCTTACATATGCATTTTGAATGAAACAGTTTACGGAAAATGGTTGTTATCTTTGGTATTAATAAAATAACAAAGCGTAACTAAACCCAATTAAAGTTGTACTTTTAAGAAACAAGACCCGTACTTCTGGACATCTATAATTTTGTCACAGGACCAGATAATACTAAATCATTTTATTTGTGGGCTTACACTATACAAAGCAGTCTTGGGTTTGCAAATTTTCTAATCATTGTTTATTAAAGGTATGGGACTCACCTTGAGTTATAAGCATGGGTAATATATATACATTGGACCGATTACATTTTCTCCAATTGAGGTCCAGTTTTTACTGCAGCGGTGCCTACTGACAAGGACAATATTTCAATGGGAGCACACTGTGTGAGGTGTAGTACCGCAGTTGCATATAATAAATATTCCCACTTTTTTTATAAGAAAACTGAACACTTCAGCAATATTTAAAATATTAAAAAAATTAGTAAAAAACAAAATAAAAATTTCCATTGACTGATTAGAAATTGTTGTAGCAAAATTAACTTTCAGAAAAACCGGATATAAACGGCTAAACTTATTTGGCTTGTCTCTTATAAGAAATCACTCAACAGTGGGCTTCATTTCTCATCCCCATAGACAGCAGATACACTGACATAACTCCCAATGGCCCCAAAAATATACTGTCATCAAATGAACTTTCTTACCGGCATTACTTGAACATGTGCACCCCTCTGTTTGTAAACAAACCGCTGCACCGCTCACAGTGAGTAGCTCCCTCCGCCACAGGTCTCACGACTGCACGGCACCTGTGCCTGGTCCTGAAAAACAAAATTGCCAGTAGTTTACACCCTAGACTGTTAGTTGACATCATAATTAACGCTAGCAACACACAAAAAATGCCAGGAAAAAAAATGGAAATAAGCACTAATTTTCTCTCGCTGAACTACATTCGTCTATAACAGTCGATGATTGGTTAATTTACTGGTACCTATCTGCATTCGAGTGACCTATCTGTTGAGACTCATCCTTTCGACTGGGAGATTTGTCCGCTAAGGACGGACAAATCTCTCCACTGCAGTGCAGGCGGGCTGGTCTTGAAAGGCCTTTTTCTTTTCTTTTATTTGTATATGAATGATTTTATTTTATTTCTTTCTTTCTTTCTTTTTTTTTTTCGAAAAAATCCGGAAACAAAAAAAAATCCGGTTCACTCACTAGTCTGATAGGAAATTCGGTTGACGCATCGATCGGGTAAAAAATACGGTCCACGCATTAAAAATGCGGTTCACGTCGTTCACCGGAGGCCCGGGCAGAGACCGTTAACCCTAATCGGGCCTCTAGGGCGAGGTCCCAAGAACGACAATCGGAATTGCCGCCTTGTCGCGGTCTCTAGGGCGGATGGCTCAAGCGGTAGAGTGCCCGCCTTCGGTGCGGTTGGT